>NC_069079.1:65442240-65745270 GCF_025698485.1 Gossypium arboreum | reverse complement strand
AATAACTCAATATCAATATCAACTCATTTAAAACAAGCTAATTATACTATCATGATCACATTTATTCTCAAACTCAACAATTCATATATAACATATACTTTCATATTCAAATGTAACCTTGGCCGAATATTCATGTACTTTTATCTGAGAAACATTCAACCTCAAATCCTTAATACCATCATATAACCAAATTTACATGAGTTCATATACATATATTTGTTTTTATCATTTTATAACACCTAACAAATAACCAACTTACCTTATTTCGAATAAGAAATAAGCTATTACATACCTGATCACTTTGGCTTGCTTAACACATTCAATCACACTTAACATTACCCGTTGAACCATTCAGAATTAAATGAAATACTCGAATAATCACACGTATTGTACAATGCCAATGTCCCAGACGTGGTCATACATGTAATCACATATCAACACCACTGTCCCAAACAGGGTCTTACTCGCACATATATATCAGAATCAATATTGATGCCAACATTTTAAACGTGGTCTTACTCGTACACATATATCAGAATCACATATCGATGCCAACGTATTAAACGCGGTCTCTTACTCGTACACATATATCAGAATCACATATCGATGCCAACATATTAAACGCAGTCTTACTCGTACACATATATCAGAATCACATATCGATGCCAACGTATTAAACGTGGTCTTACTCATGATCACAAGTCGGAGCCTCATATATATATATATATATATATATATCCATGTATCAATTTTAACTTGGCCAAAACACAAATATGTTCATTAATAGAATTATTATTCACTTTCTATGTCACAAAATCATCACGTAATCGTAAATATATATATATATATACACATGATTCATACATTAATATCATATACATATATTATTTAGCCGAATTTAAATTTGCAATTAATAGACATATAATCAACACTTAACATATATAATTCATGTCATTACTTCAAATACAAAAACTTATTCATTACTTTATCATCAAACATAAATTACTTTTCATTTCTCAATGCCACTTTGTAATTTACTACTAATTACTACAATTATTTATGGATCACCTATATTGAAATTTAACAACATCAATTTGCTTATAAACTTACCTCAGACGATGAAAAATGGAATGGGACAACTAGTCGACCACTTTAGTTTTTCCCTGATCCAAATCTGATTTCTTTGATTCTTGATCTAAACATATTCAAATTAAACTCATTCAGACATATTTTCATTCAATTTAGTACAAAAACACATATATGGGAAAATTACCATTTTACCCCTAAATTTTACACTTTTTTACAATTTAGTCCTTATTGCACAAAACACAAAATATGCAAAATTTCACTATATCCATGTTAGGTTGAATGTTCCTAGTGCTCATACAATTCCATATATTTCATTTATTTCACATTTTAGTCCCTCAATTTATTATTTTTGCAATTTAGTCCTATTACTCAAAATCATCAAAAATTTCAATACAAAACATGTTAACCCAAAACATTTCTTTCATATTTCAACATCAAACAACAAAAATCACAAGCTTTCAACAATGATATAACTCAAAATATTCATAAAAACCAAAAATTCAGGCATGGGTCTTGAAGATAACTTAGCAACGATCTCAAAATGTAAAAATTATCAAAAACCGAGCTAAACACATACCTTGATTGAGCTTAAGAGAAGGCCAAACCCTAACTTCTATTTTCTTTTCTTTTGTATTCGGTTGATGAACAAAGAAACATAAATGGCTTTCATTTTTTTATGATATGCTTTATATTATATTAACTTATATTATTAATTTATTAAATTAACCTTAGTTAAAATTTTATATTATCATTTATAACATGTCTTTTGCCGTCCACTAATACTAATAATGGCCCAATTACAACATAAAGGCTTCATATTATAAAGACATTAGCAATTTGGTCCTCACACATTAAACTATCACGTTTTCATTTTACGCGATTAAGCCCTTTTATTTAATCGAACACTCAAACGATAAAATTAAATCACGAAATTTCACAGATATAAATTCACACAAAATAAATACAGAAAATAATTTTTAAATATTTTTCTGACTTGGATTTGTGGTACCGAAACCACCGTCCCGATTAGGGTCTAAATTAGGTTGTTACAACTCTTCCTCCTTAGGGATTTTCGTCTCCGAAAATCTTACCAATGAATAGATTTGGATAATTTTCTTTCATTGCATCTTTCTTACTCAAAGTAAATGGTAAATCGAATTTAAAATTCATCATGACTCTATCCCATTTCCATTCAAGTATCATGATCAGCTGAAAATAATCCAAAAAGTACTTGATGCTTGGTTTTTACTTGCTGGCAGACTAAACATTTCGAAACAAAGTCAGAAATGTATCGCTTCATACCATACCACCAGTATAGTTGTTTCAAATCATTAAACATTTCATACTACCTGGGTGAACAGATAACCAACTGCTATGAACTTCTTTCAAAATCATCTAAATCAACTCTGAATTTTCTCAGGACACATACTCGATTTCTGAACCTCAAACAATCCTCAGCATCAATTTTGAATTTTGAACCAATACTAGAATTACATTAGGCTCGTTTCGATAACAAATCAGCATCATTTTTTTTAGCATTATAAATCCGATTCTGACTAAACTAGCACTTAAGCTTCTGTCAAAAGGGCTTTCATTGATCGAAACTTTTTTGGCACTTTTCTGACCATTCGAACTTAACATATTTTTGTAACAGCTTTTCCATCGGGGTTGCAATCATAGGGAAAAATTTCACGAACTGTCTATAATAACCGAAAAATCCTAGAAAACTTCAGACTTCAGAAACATTTCTCGGAGGTTTCCAATCAAGTATAGCTAAAATTTTACTCAAATCATCCTGAATACCCGATGCTGATACAACATGGCCTAGAAAACTGACTTTGCGTAACTAGAACTCACATTTACTGAACTTTGTGTACAACTATTTATCTTGCAAAGTCTGTAACGCAAGTCTCAGATGTTCGGCATGCTCAATTTCATCATGGGAATAGATCCAGATGTCATCTATGAACACAACCACAAATCGATCCAAATATTGTCTGAAGATCCAATTCATCAAATCCATGAAAATAATAGGTGCATTAGTAAATCTGAATGGCATAATCAAAAACTCATAGTGTCCATACTCGTTCGGAAAGCAGTCTTTGGCACATCGGAGTCTTTAACTTACAATTGATAGTAGCTTGACCTCAAATCTATCTTCGAAAACACTGTGGCCCCTTTCAATTGATCAAACAAATCATCAATCCGTGGCAACGAATACTTATTCTTTATAGTCAACTTGTTGAGCTATCTATAGTTGATGTACATTCTCATAGTTCCAACCTTATTTTTCACAAATAACACAGGTGCACCCCAGGGGGAGAAACTCAGTCGTGCAAAACCTTTATCTGTCAACTCCTGCAACTAAGCTTTCAATTCTTTTAATTCAGTAAGTGTAACACCCCAAACCCGACCCAGACATTATGGCCAAGTCTGGTGTGTCACATTGAAGTGTTTTTCGAAAACCATGTTTTCATTGAAAACCCTTCTTGATGTTTAGAAACTTTTACCTTTTAAACTTGTAAACCTTTGTAGTGGCAGAAACATGTTATTTTAAAAATAGTTAAGTATCGAAAAAATCAAACCTTCTTTGTTATGGCTTAAAGTGAATGGATACTACGCACCAGGTAAGATTCAAGAAAAGAGGAGGTGAGTCAATTAGACTGCTTAAGTACCTAGCTCTTTCATGATCCAATCCTAGACATGCACACATCCATTGCCACACTTTAAGCTTATTACTTGTCCACGAACAACAAATTAAGTTTAAGTCTATTTAAAATATTTATTTCCTTTAAAAACATTTACATTGCGAAAGCTTTGCTCGGTTATCGTGATATTTTGAAAATAAGTAACTTTTATAAAACGCGCCCTAGGGCTATCCAATTTTAAGGAATCAATTTAAGTGATGTGAATCTCAAGTTGAAAATGATTTAAGTAATTTAAAAACCGAAAATAAAAATAATCAAAAATAAATACGAAATTTAAAAGGAAGCTAATTGAACTTATTTATAAACCGAAATTTAATCTTGTGGCCCTCTCAATCCCTTGACTCCAAGTCCACCAACTAGGGCTCACCGCAAGGATGGAAGAGAAAGGGGTGAGTTTGAAAACTCAAGATGTATGGAAAACCCATCCAAAGCCCAAGTCACTCAAGCCCATTGGGCCTAAGCCCTATTCAGATAACAATGGTCATCGGGTCAAGCCCTTTTCGAATCAATGGAACGGGCCTTAGCCCTTTTCAGATAACAAGATGGCCCATAGGCCTATTCCAAAACAAACAGACATATTTGTGTATGCAAACCCAACCCACCTATAACCAACGAATACACTCCACCCGCATCAATTTCTACACTCCATGTGGGAATAGCTCAACCCACCCAAACCTTACACTCCACAGCTTGCAAGATTGCTTTGCTCAGATATCTGTAAGTTGAGGCAAAGCCTCCAAGACGTGGTCAAGCCACTTTCAAGACTTCCTCCATCAATAACCCAGTCCCATGCATCAGATAATAATAACATGGCATGCAAAGAAATAGTAATCAAAAACAAGCATTCAGGTCAACCTTAACCATAGGGGTATATCAGTAATTTTACTCCTAGGGGTAAATCTATAAATTTTCCACCTATAAAGGTATTTCAGTAATTTTATCAGTTTTAATGGTTCTCATGAATGTTACGGTCCTTACTAGCCCATTTTTCATCATAATAATTTATTTATCTCAATTTCACAATTTTAGCTATTGGGCCTTAAAACCCCTAATGGGCCCTACAGTGTCCACTAGCAATTTAAGCCCATTTAACTCAATTTTTATGACTAGTTTACCGGTTTAAGCAGTTTCGATTCTACAGTCTAACAGAACATACTTTTGCCTATTTTTTATATTATATATTTTTATTATTTATTAACCCATAAGCCCATTAGGCCTAGTTTTAGCCTATCGAGGCCCAATTACCGAAGTGCACGAAATTTCACACACGACTAACTTACCACTTTGCGATTTCAGATCTAATGATTTCTAAACGTCTTGTGAGCACTCGCACAATCACAAGCCCACGAAATGCCAAAATTTTGGCATTTCGGCTTTTGCCGAATTGAACTATGAGAGGGTGTTCGATACACACCTGATTTAGAATGGTACGTTGGCGAGATCCACTCACACGAACTGCCTACAATTGGATTACTACCACGTCAATCTAAATATCAAAAACAAACTACGTTTTTAACCCCTTACCATATTCGGCCAACACAGCCTTAGATCCTAGAGTTCTTTACCTTTTGCCAAAATATGGGTTAGTTCTGAAAAGCCAACCGAATTAGTCTTCAAGCCATTTTTTGTACGTCCCCTTGCTCACGCTAACACTTACACAACCAAACAGAAAGAGGCACAAAACCTTAGTCCAAAACGCTAGCCACCCTTAAGGGTTTCGGCTTTTCTTAACTCCCGAAATAAATAAATAGTTTCAAAAACTTACCACTGGTTCCTTCAGCCAACGATTCCACTTTAGTTCTTATTCAATTCTGATGTAGATCTAACCTTCAAACCCTAGCAGAAGTCGGTCCTTTTCTGGTCTAAAGATTCGACTATGCCCCTAAACTATGGGGATTTCGGCTTTTTGAAACAGTAAAGAAGATGAGATATAAGAGTTTTGTAGTGGCTTTGTAGACAGAATTTTAGGGTTTGGAAGAAGAAAGAATAGACCACAAGATGGAGAAGAATCAGAGAGTTTGGCTAGGAGAAATCGGCACAGAAGAAATATAGGCTTTCAGGATTTTGACTTTTGTGTATAAAGCTTAGGAACAAATGTTTAGAAAGTGGAGATGAGTAAAATAGTAGAAGGATTCGGCTATGGAGGAAAAGAAAAAGAGAAAGTAGATGAAGAGAAGAGAAAAGAAAAGAAAAGAAGGAAAAGAAGAAGAAGAAAGGAAGTAGATAAAGAGAGGAGAAAAGAAAAGAAAATAGAAGAAGAAAAAAAACTGAATCCTAAAGGCCAAAATATACGGCACTTATTAGCTATGGCCGAGTGAGTGTATTTCGGCATAGGAATTATTCCTAAATTCCAATTCCCCGAATTGCTCCTTGATTTTTGGCCACATTCAATGTTTGAATTCCATTCAAACTCTTGACCGATTAGCCCACCGTTTGCACCGCTTCAGCATGCCAAGAGTCTTGATCAGACCCCAACTCCTTCCCCACGCATGCAGCAAAAATCCCAACCTTGCGTGCGCAAAATGAAGCTTAAACCCCAGACCTTCGTCCACCTTGCGCCCTTGCGCCTTCGCCCGAGCTGCTGGCCACTGCACCACATTTTCTCCTTTACTAATATATGGTTACAATTAATTATAAACCTTACCTGCTAAAGCTTTGGTCCGCTTAAAAATAAAAAGGGAATTTCGCCTTCCACGCAACTCGAACCTATGCCCTTGTGGAACTCCTAGCACCCTACTGCCACTATGCCATAAGCGTCCTTGTAGCATAACTCAGTCACAACTATTCTTAAACCTTACTTTAGTGCGACCTAGCTTCTAAAATAAAAACAAGCCTTTGCATGCACCAACCCTCGAACCTAGGCACTATACCACACTCCCAACGCCTCTGCCGTTGGACCAAACTTCCCTTTGTGTTACCTTTTAGGCCCAACTATGTATAAGGCTTCCCTGCATCGTTCCCTGATATAAAGGGAAATAAAACACTTTTGCACATGCTGGGAGTCAAACCCCAACTATCCTTCCCACTACCTAGCATGCTAACCACTAGACCAGGTACGCTTCTTCATGCCCAGTCTTGCCCAATTTATTTTATAAGCCTTATGCCCAGATTCCCTCTATGAGGCAAAAATTAAAACAATTTTTTTCCTAGAGTTTACCCCCAAAACAACAATACTTTTATAAATATATATGTATTTTTTCTTTCCTATCTAATAATAATAATTATAATAATAATAATTTTATAAATATATCTAATAATAAAAATTTCAAATATCAATAATACAAGAAATAATAATAATAATTTTCATAAAAATTTTGAAACATACATACAGAATATTTTTCTAATAATAATAATTTTATCTCATAATACTAATTAAAATTTCATAAAAATTTAAAATATCCGTAATACTAAATATAGTAAAAAAAATTCTAGTTGTAATTTAATTCAAAAATTTTTTTCCTTAAACAATAATATTTAAAACTTCTTAATTATTCAGGTTTTCTTCTATCCGAATCCCAGACTCAAAACCCAACTCTTCTAGGCCCCAAAAATCGGGGCGTTATAGTAGGTGCCATTCTGTACGGAGCTATCGATATTAGAGTTGTCCCTAACATTAACTCAATACCAAACTTAACTTCTTGAATAGATGGCAAACCCGGCAATTCTTCAGGTAACACATCTGAGTACTCACACACAACAGGTACTGATTCAATCTTCCTTTCAGCCACTTTACTATAAGCTTATAGGCAAAATAAGCTTCGTAACCTTTTCTCACATATTTCTGAGCTAACATCAAAGATATCACCGCTGGTAATCCATTCAGATCATTAGATTCAATCCAAATAATCTCATCATTTTGGCACCACAAATCAATAGTCTTTCTTTTGCAACTTACGACAGCATCATGCAAAGTTAACCAGTCCTTACCCGATGATCTTTTACAAGAATCTTTGGCTTCAAAATCAGCTGTTCTTTTCTTTTCTTTTTGCATAACTTGGGAAGTTACGGGAACTTGAGGGAGTGGAGGTTGTTGAGCAGCAGAATTCATTCGAACGAATTGCGTGAACCACTCATTCATTAATTGGAAGAAGGCTTGCTTAACCTCTCCCTCTATACTATTTAAAATGGACCTAGAGTCAGCCGGTGCTACCCCCCAGACAAGAGCGAGTGCATTATCTTCTATGTCATCCTTTACAACTCGTTTGGGATCCATTTCTATAAGAAAACACATTTTTTTAATTGTAAGGAATCATCACACTATCACAGTTTATAATTATGGCATGTATAACTAGACTCACACGTGCTAGATTAGTCCTAGAATCGACTAAACTGTAGCTATGATACCAATCAAATGTAACACCCCTAACCTGAATCCGTCACCGGAATGGGGTTACGAGGCATTATTGGACCAGACACAACTTCCGAACAATTACATAAACTCTTAGATCATTTTGAATACATATATATAATAATAATTAAATCACAAAGTAAAATTTTATGAACATTAACATTAAACTAACATCTCATTTCATACTCGAACCCTGTTTTGTTAAAAAAATAATCATGTTTCCTTATAGCTTGAATTACTACTCATTTGGACCCTTTTTTTTTAAAAAACCTCAGCCGAATATAAAGTTTAATGCAACATATAGAATGTGTAAAACATACAAATTACAGTACACTTCAAACTCATATTAAAAAAAAATCATACATATATAGAACTCACAAAAACCAGGTACACATAATCTTATTAACTGAATCTTATCATATTTGGTACATGTACATTACCACATAATCAACCAGTTTATAATCATAATTTAGGGACTGACCTATACACTTCTCAACATTCATCAATTATCAAGTAAGACATTTATGCATCACATAAAAAAAATCATATTATCATCATGATTTACTATTACACAAGTCACCTTACATTTGGTCATTTTCAATGCATTTAGCGAATACAACTATGTTTAACAAATATGTATTAAAAGTTGTTCACTTCTAACTTTATTCAATCAATTTACAAGTCTATACATTTTAAAGGTCTAAACTAATATATATAATTATATATATATACATATATTAAACATAATTTGTACAACATTTTCACATCCCGTAACCAAATAAAAACATGACAATATTACCTATTAAATAATATAACAAAGATCATAATTATAATTAAATGAAAAACCATATATTTGACTAAGCATTTAAGTATACATTTTTCTAAGATTTGTATCATATCAAATTTATTACAACATATGTTATTATAAATATAAGCCAAATAATGTTAAATGCATATACTATACTTTACCACAATACAACTCAAAGCTAACTTGTTATTCATTAATTCAAAATAAATAAACCATTCATAAAAACAATTCATACCGTATAACATATATACATATCAAAATAAAATCCAACCATGATTGTGTACAACTTAATATTCTTTAATACCAAACCACCTAATATTGCCTTAACTAAACATATCAACTGATTCACATTCACTTTTATCCATGCATAAACTAGGGTCGAATCAATCATTTATACATATCCAAAATCTTCAACCATTTTCAATGCACATAACACATATAAACTTGATTAAGGTTTCATGTACTCACATAATATACTAACCATAATTTATATATAAACACATATAATAGCCAAAACATCATAACCACAACCAAACATATCCATAGCATATTACAACTTAAAACCAAACATCAATCCTATATGTCACAAAGTATACTTACCAAATTAAGCATAAACCATGGTCAAATATAATAGAACATAAGCAAAATGATCAATCCTTGTAACCAAACTTAACAAAATAAACAAGCCATTATCAAATGGATCATTATATATACATACTTCAAACTTGACCAAAAACAACCTACCTTATACATGCCATAGGTTCGAGTTAAAACTTATAAAATACCAAAAACAGTCGATAGTGTGATAGACTTTGCTAACAATCCCCGGGCTCGTAATTTGACTTCAAAATATATAAAATAGAGATAAACATAAACACATACAATAAGCTATCATAGCTTAGTAAGTCATAAGCAATTAAATAACTCAATATCAATATCAACTCATTTAAAACAAGCTAATTATACTATCATGATCACATTTATTCTCAAACTCAACAATTCATATATAACATATACTTTCATATTCAAATGTAACCTTGGCCGAATATTCATTTACTTTTATCTGAGTAACATTCAACCTCAAATACTTAATACCATCATATAACCAAATTTACATAATTTCATATACATATATTTGTTTTTATCATTTTATAACACCTAACAAATAACCAACTTACCTTATTTCGAATAAGAAATAAGCTATTACATACCTGATCACTTTGTCTTGTTTAACACATTCAATCACACTTAACATTACCCGTTGAACCATTC
The DNA here is from genome assembly GCF_025698485.1 of Gossypium arboreum. Lineage (NCBI taxonomy): Eukaryota > Viridiplantae > Streptophyta > Magnoliopsida > Malvales > Malvaceae > Gossypium > Gossypium arboreum. The sequence goes on along the minus strand of NC_069079.1, from coordinate 65,735,045 downwards.
AGAATTAAATGAAATACTCGAATAATCACACGTATCGTACAATGCGAATGTCCCAGACATGGTCATACATGTAATCACATATCGACACCACTATCCCAAACAGGGTCTTACTCGCACATATATATCAGAATCACATATCGATGGCAACATTTTAAACGTGGTCTTACTCGTACACATATCAGAATCACATATCGATGCCAACGTATTAAACGCGATCTTACTCGTACACATATATCAGAATCACATATCGATGTCAACGTATTAAACGTGGTCTTACTTATGATCACAAGTCGAAGCCTCATATATATATATATATATCCATGTATCAATTTTAACTTGGCCAAAACACAAATATGTTCATTAATAGAATTATTATTCACTTTCTATGTCACAAAATCATCACATAATCGTAAATATATATATATATACACATGATTCATACTTTAATATCATATACATATATTATTTAGCAATTTAAATTTGAAATTAATACACATATAATCAACACTTAACATATATAATTCCTGTCATTACTTCAAATACAAAAACTTATTCATTACTTTATCATCAAACATAAATTACTTTTCATTTCTCAATGCCAATTTGTGATTTACTACTAATTACTACAATTATTTATGGATCACCTATATTGAAATTTAACAACATCAATTTGCTTATAAACTTACCTCAGACGATGAAAAACGAAACGGGACGACTAGTCGACCACTTTACTTTTTCCCGATTTCTTTGGTTTTTGATCTAAACATATTCAAATTAACCGCATTAAGACATATTTTCATTCAATTTAGTACAAAAACACATAAATGGGAAAATTACCATTTTACCTCCTGACATTTTACACTTTTTACAATTTAATCCCTATTACACAAAACACAAAATATGCAAAATTTCACTACACCCATGTTAGGCCGAATGTTCCTAGTGCTCATACAAGTCCATATATTTCATTTATTTCACATTTTAGTCCCTCAATTTATTATTTTTACAATTTAGTCCTAATTACTCAAAATCATCAAAAATTTTAATACAAAACATGTTAACCCAAAACATATCTTTCATATCTCAACATCAAACAAAAAAATTTCACAAGCTTTCAACAATGGCATAACTCAAAATATTCATCAAAACAAAAAATTCAAGCATGGGTCTTGAAGATAACTTAGCAACGATCTCAAAAACGTAAAAATTATCAAAAATCGAGCTAAACACATACCTTGATTGAGCTTAAGAGATGGCCAAACCCTAACTTCTATTTTCTTTTCTTTTGTATTCGGTTGATGAACAAAGAAACATAAATGGCTTTCATTTTTTTATGATATGTTTTATATTATATTAACTTATATTATTAATTTATTAAATTAACCTTAGTTAAAATTTTATATTATCATTTATAACATGTCTTTTGCGATCCACTAATACTAATAATTTCCCAATTACAACATAAAGCTTCATATTATAAAGACATCGGCAATTTGGTCCTCACACATTAAACTATCAAGTTTTCATTTTACGCGATTAAGCGCTTTTATTTAATCGGACACTCAAAGATATAAATTCACACAAAATAAATACAGAAAATAATTTTTAAATATTTTTCTTACTTGGATTCGTGGTCCCGAAACCACCGTTTCGTTTAGGGTCTAAATTAGGCTATTACGACATGGGTGTATGTCTTGGCCGTGTGAGAGACACGACCTACCCACATGGGCAGGTACTCTAGTCGTGTGAAGTCTCCACCATTTTTATGAAAAATTCATTTATTTTTAATTGACCACACAATCTGGCCACACGGGCATGTGATACATCCGTGTGACCCTAAATTGGTGCTGACTTCATAGCAGATAGTTAGACGACCAGAAGATACGGGTGTGTCAAGAGCACACAGGCGTGTCTCCTATCTCACACGGGCCTATGGCTTTGTATTAGGGAAAAATTTCTTAAACTTTTCTAAAGTCCTCGATTTAGTCCTGAATCTTTTTCGATGGTTGTTTTGGGCCTCATAGGCCCGTATAAGGGATGACATGCATGTGTTTGAATTTTTTTTAATGGGTTAAAATTTTATGGCTCGATTTTACATGTATGAGTATGTTTAAGTCTGGTAATACCTCATATCCTGTTCCGGCGTTGGACACGGGTAAAGGGTGTTACGATATGGATGTATGAAATAATCACATACATGCCCAATAATGCTTGAAAAATGTTTAAATTCTGGTTGAATAAATAGAAAATCAATGGATATGTGATTTCCCGAAATGAATGAGGTCATGCATTTGTTACTGACGGGATTTAGCTCGGACGAGTAATCCTATTGACCTCATTACAGAAAGAATTTAGCCCGGACGTCTACTCCTAATATAAGTCCTCTTGAGCATATGTTATGGATTGGATTTAGCTCAGACGGGTAATCTAGATCAAGTTCTTTGGAGCATATGTCATAAAAAGGATTTAGCCTGCACTGGTAATCCTATTGTATACATGTGTGCCTACCACACAAGCATGTGGCATGGCTGTGTGCACAAGTCAAAGAGTTACACGAGTCGAACACAGCCTGTAGCACGGGCATGTCCTAGGGTCACACAGGCGTGTCCCTTTGACCATACGGGAGTGTAAGCCCTGTAACTTGGAAAAATTTTGAAATTTCACAAAAAAAATTTAGAGTTTCCGTTTAAGTCCTGATTCGATTCTAAAGCTCATATTGTACCTTAAGGGTCCATTTAAGGGATGTTACGAATAATCTCGGTTAATAAATAGTGAATGTTGAAATTATCTGAAAATATTCCGAAAGTTTTGGTAATGCTCTATAACCCTGTTTTGGCGACGGATATGGGTTAGGGGTGTTACATTTACCCTTATGGTAAGTTCTAGATAAATCCTTATTGTTTTTTAATAAGTATTGCTAAGATAAGGTTATAATATGTTAAAGGGTATTGTGGTTGAACTTGATATATGAAGTAATCGAATAAGTTTTTAAGGAACTTCATATATGATAATCTGTTAAAATTGAAAATGGACGTATTTGTAGTTAATAAAGACATAAGAAATCATTAATGTGAGTTCGTTTGTGCTATGTAATGGTTAAAGTTGAGTTATCTGGAATCCGCCATATCTAAGATATTGTTATTCTGAGTATCTAGGGTCCTGAAGTAAAGTGGTGTGGAATTCATTTGAATAACCTGTATGGTACATTATTAGTGCGAGTTGTATAGTATCAAACCAGGGTATGACTTGAATAGTAAATTGATGGTATTCAAATCTAAGTAAGTATCTGCCAAGTGTGTATGTATATGCTAGTGATTAGTATTATGAACAATAATTCTAAAATAAGTGTATATGTGAATAGATGATGTAACACCCCGTACCCGAGTCCGTTACCGGAGTCGAACACAAGGTGCACACAAACTTAACTTAATTGCTTCCACAGTCCATAAAAAAAATTTCCAGACAAGCTGGTTACTGCATCACTGTCGCCTTAAAAATAATATCTTGAGTTTCAAAACTCGAAAATCAGTTTCGTAATTTTTCCCTGAAACTAGACTCATATGTCCATCTACAGAATTACTTCTAGATTTTTTGGTCGAGCCAATTAGTACAGTTTATTAGTTAAATTCTCCCATGTTACAGGGGTCGACTGCACTGACCTTCGCGCGTTACAACTTGATATCTCCCTGTACAGGGCTTCAATACTGATGCCGTTTGCTTCTATAGAAACTAGACTCAAATAGGAATCTATAAATATATGGCATGACTCCTAATTATCTCTGGTTAATTTACAATGAATTTCCAAAGTCGGAACAGGGAATCTAGAAACCGTTCTGGCCCTGTTTCACGAAAACCTAAATATCTCTTAACATACAACTCCTATGACCATTTCGTTTCTTCCATATGAAAGTAGATTCATCAAGGTTCATTTACATAATTTATTCTCCATTTAATTCCATTCCTACAAATTTTAGTGTTTTTTCAAATCCACACCACTGCTGCTGTCAGCATCTATTTTCAAGGTAAACTTTACCTATTTCGTGGTTTCCATGGACCAACTAGAGTTTTGTCATACATAGGTCTACCTATGATCATATTTAACCATTCCAAGGGCTGATCATTGCCCAACACTTCCATTCCAGTCCATAGTTACATCATGAAACCATATATACATACATAAACACAAATGGTCTAATGCCATGTTCCACTTCTACGAGCCATTTTCGCATGGCCGTACACACATACATCACAAAAGTACTTGACAAACAACAAAGGGTAGTCCTATACATGCCATTTCAAAGCTCAACCAAAATTTGTACCAAAGGGGCTTTGATAGTGTGGGAGACTTGACTTCCAAAATCCCGAGTCCGATGGTGACGAGCCAAAAATCTATAAAGCAGAGAACAAAGAAACGGAGTAAACAATTTATGCTTAGTAAGTTTGAGCGAAGAATTTAAGCACAACAGAGGTATAGCATCCATATAACTAAACGGATAATTCCGTATATACAAACTTTCAAATTATTTCTACTTTACATTCCAACCCCTATGTTCATACATAAGGGATCATCTTAGCCAAATACCGGAAGCTCATTACTCAACTGAGCGAATATTATTCGAAGGAACTCAACTATTCCAATGCACATACGAACATACCTCATTGCTGGAATTTTTGCAAGTGTATTAACTGAAATTTTTACAGCAAGATTGCTTATTCCCGAATCACGTACCTTGAATTTAACCGGATATAGCGATGGCTCGATTGTCTTGGGACATTGCCGGTTATAGTGATTCGTACAATTGCCTTCGGGAATTAGCCCGGATTTAATAACTCGCACGAATGCCTTCGGGACTTAACCCGGTTTTGATAACTCGCACAAATGCCTTTGGGAATTGACCCGGATTTAGTCACTTAGCACAAAAGCCTTCGGGACTTAGCCCGGATACCATTCAATAACCAAGCACATATATCAACAAATCATAACACATTCTTATTACATTCTCATTACCAAAGCTCCAACACAAGTTACTTATCATATTTACAATTTCGCTCAATAGCCACACACAAAGAGCATGATTTGATTTGCTTAAAACATGATCTAATCAAATCATAATTTAAGCTCTATTACTCAAGAACTTACCTCGGATGTTGTCGAATGATTCGATGGCTATTCGACCACTTTTTCCTTCCCTTTATCGGATTTAGCTCCCTTTGCTCTTGAGCTTAATTTAACAAATAAATTGATTTAATCATTTTAGCATCGAAGAGGAATTCAAGGTACTTAGCCCACATATTTTCATTAGACATTAAAGTCACATATGTATGGAAATCATGAATCAAACTCAACACATTAGTTAGTACTCTCCTTAGTCAAATTTTCCAAGCCAAGAATAGGCATCAATATGCTTGCCTCTAACCGAATGCATGCACACCAATCCCCTCATGTGGCTGAATATGCATGTCCATGTTGAGGCCAATTATACACTTAATACCACACATAAACGGCATACATTTTACTAACTAACGATTCCATATTGTAACTCAATACGCATCAATCATTTACTTCATAACCAAACATCATCATATGAAAATATATACCTTGAGATAGTACATATACCAATACATCATGTGCAAACATATATATATATATATATATATATATATATACTAGAACCGAATCTCAAAGTTGATTATGACTAAACATGAACATAAATCCAAAACACAAATCTTACCTACCATGCAATAAGCATAATTTATACTTATGGATGTACCATGGCGAATACATCACAACACCATACCATTTCAATCTTGGTCATGGTTAAACAAAGAACTTAATGTCTCACTCAAAATGCTAAAAAAAGTCCAAGAGCCATCAATCCACCATCACATGTATCATTAGCAAGCTTCATATTTAACATGCAATGGCATTAACACAAAATCCACCTTGGCGAATACCACCCCATGACATAACAAGGATTTGAACCATGGGCTAATAAGAACATCAAGTTAGCAACCAAAACATGCATGAATCTCATGGCACAACATCAAACATACCTTAATCTAGATACAAGTATGGCCAAACCTCCTCCTAATCCTCTTCCAAACCAAGCATCAAGCAAAACCCCTCCTTCTTCCTTAGGATTTTCGCCAAGAGAGAATGAAAGGATGAACAAATTTTTTTTCTTTTCTTTTCTTCAACTCACGGCAATGGGGAGGGAGAGAAGCCTTCACACATATTTTTTTTTTCATTTTTTTATTACCCATGCACCTTATTTTATTTATTCCAACATGAAACACTTACACAACATGTTTCATGACATGTTTTGCCCATAATCCCTTGTCATGGCCGGCCACTAGCTATTAAGGGGGGGAAATTTGACATGCAAGTCCTCCCTTTTAATTACATGCACTATTAGGTCCTTATAGATTAGCCTATCACATTTCAAAAGTGTCACACAAGTCCTAATAACTGAATTCACATGCAATCGATTAAATTGAAGCTTAAAATTTTCACGCATTCATAAATACATATTCTAGACAATAAATATTACGTTCAAACATTTTGGTGACTCAGTTTAGTGGTCCCGAAACCACTTCCCGACTAGGGTCAATTTTGGACTGTCACAACTCTCCCTCACTTAAGAAATTTTCGTCCCCGAAAATCTTACCGGTAAATAGGTTTGGGTATCGCTCCTTTATAGAATTCTCGGGTTCCCAAGTAGCTTCTTCTATCCCGTGTTTGAGCCATAACACTTTTACTAACGGAACCCTTTTGTTTTGCAACTCCTTCACTTCACGAGCTAGGATACGAATCGGTTCTTCTTCATAACTCATATCGGCTTGAAATTCATACTCTGATGGACTAATTACGTGCGACGGATCAGATCTATAACGTCGAAGCATCGAAACATGAAAGACGTCGTGAATCTTTTCAAGTTCAGGGGGCAAAATCAAACGATACGCAACAGGACCGACTCGTTCGGATATCTCATATGGCCCGATGAACCTCGGACTCAATTTGGCCTTGCGCCCAAATCTGAGTATCTTTTTCCAAGGCGAAACTTTAAGAAACACTTTATCTCCCACCTGATACTCAATGTCTTTTCGTTTCAGATCCGCGTACGACTTCTGACGATCAGAGGCTATCTTGATTTTCACGGATTACTTTCACTTTCTGCTCAAAGATCTTTAATCAAATCCACCGAAAATTTTGCTTTCACCGAGCTCGGTCCAAAACAATGGTGTACGGCATTTAAGCCCGTACAAGGCCTCGTAAGGCGCCATCTTAATACTTGATTGAAAACTATTGTTGTGCGAATTCAATCAAAGGTAAATACTGCTCCCATGAACCATCGAACTCGAGGATGCAACATCTCAACATATCCTCAAGTATCTGAATTATCCGCTCGGATTGACCATCGGTTTAGGGTGAAAGGCGGTGCTGAAATGCAACTTGGTACCCAAAGCTTCTTGCAATTTCTTCCAAAATCACGAGGTGAATCTCGGATCTCTATCCGACACAATGTAAATCGGTACCCGTGTAATCTCACAACTGAGAAACGCATAATTCAGCTAGTTTATCCAATGAAAAATCCGTGCGCGACGGGGATAAAGTGAGCCGACTTAGTCGGTCTATCAACAACAACCCAAATCGCATCCTTTTACTTGTCGACAATGGCGGTCCGGACACAAAGTCCATTGTGACTCGATCCCATTTCCACTCGGGTATCGTGATCGGTCAAGTAACCTCAAGGCACTTGATGTTCCACTTTCACTTGTTGACATATTAAACATCTCAAACAAAGTCGGAGATGTCTCGTTTCATACCATGCCACCAAAACCGACGTTTCAAATCGTTGTACATCTTCATACTCCCGGGTGAATTGACATTCGGCTACAATGGGCTTCGCTCGAATCATCGAAATGAGTTCAATTCCTTGGAACACACAAACGACTTTTGAACCTCAAACAATCATCATCATCGATTTGAAACTCCGATTCCTTGTTCGAACACACTCACCCGTTTTGCAACCAATTCATCATCGACTTTCGAGCTTCACGAATTTGATGAATCAATAATGGTTTGGCTTTTAATTCACTACTAACACATTGTCGGGTAGAATGCACAAGTGTACATTCATCGCCGCAGTTTAACAAAGGTGATTTCGGCTTTAGGCGTCCGCAACCACATTAGCCTTTCCCGGGTGATAATCAATGACAAGCTCATAATCTTTTAACAACTCGAGCCAACGTCTTTGTCGTAGATTCAAGTCTCTTTGAGTCATCAAATATTTGAGACTTTTGTGATCCGAAAATACATGGCACTTCTCACCAAATAAGTAATGTCGCCATATTTTCAAGGCGAATACAATGGCAGCTAATTCGAGATCATGGGTCGGATAATTCTTCTCATGTGGCTTTAATTGTCTCGACGCATAGGCCACAACTTGACCTTCTTGCATCAATACGCAACCCAACCCAAGTAGGGAGGCGTCACTATAGATGACAAACTCTTTGCCCGATTCGGCCGCACTAAAATTGAGCTTAGTCAAATAAGTTTTAGTTGATCAAAACTTTTCGACATTTTTCGTCCATTCGAACTTAACATCTTTTGAAGTAGCTTCGTCATGGGTGTGCCTATCATCGAGAAACCTTTTACAAACCGCTTCGGTAGTATCCTGGCAAGCCCCAAAAAGCTCCGAACCTCAAGAATATTTCTCGAGGCTTCCAGTTAAGTATGGCTAAAATTTTGCTCGGTCGACTCGAATACCGATGCAGATACCACATGACCCAAGAAGCTAACCTCTTAACCGTAACTCACACTTCATCGAACTTAGCATATAATTGCTTACCCCGTAGTATTTGCAACACTAATCTCAGGTGTTCAACATGTTCGGTCTCATCTCTTGAATAGACCAAGATGTCATCAATGAATACCACTACGAACTGGTCCAAATACTGTCTGAAGATCCGATTCATCAAATCCATAAATACCGCAGGGCATTAGTGAGCCCAAACGGCATCACTAAAATTCGTAATGACCGTACCTCGCTCGAAGCGGTTTTGGGTACATCCGAATCTCAAATTCATGAATCGTAGTAACCCGATCTCAAATCTATCTTTGAAAACACCGAGGCTCCCTTTAGTTGATCAAACAAATCATCAATACGCTGATAACGGATATTTATTCTTTATCGTCACTTTATTCACCGTGACGATAGTCAATGCACAACCTCATGGTTCCGTCCTTCTTTTTCACAAACAATACTTGGTGCACCCTAAGGTGAGAAACTTGGTCGGCGAAACCTCTATCCGTCAACTCTTGCAACTGAGCTTTCAATTCCTTTAACTCGGTTGGGGCCATACGATGCAGAGCTATCGAAATTGGCGTAGTCTCAGGTACAAGCTCAATACCAAACTCTATCTCCCGAACAGGTGGCAAACCCGGTAATTCTTCGGGAAAAACATCCGGGTATTCACAAACCATCGGCACAGATTCGGGTTTTATTTCTAACTCCTTATCATCAAGTACATACGCAAGGTATGCTTCGCACCCCTTTCTTACATGTTTCTGGGCCAACATTGCTGATATTACAGCTGGCAACCCCTTTAAGTCCGTAGACTCAACTCAGATTATCTCGTTATTTGCGCACCTCAAATCAATAGTCTTGCTTTTGCAATTCACAATCGCATCGTGCATGGTCAACCAATCCAGACCAAGGATAACATCAAATTCATCGAACGGCAAAAGCATTAAGTCCGTCGGAAAACAGGAACCTCGAATTACTAGGGGGCATTTCTTACACACTTTGTCAACAAGCACGTAACGACCCAAGGGATTTGACACCCGAATTACGAACTCAGTAGACTCAATAGGTAAAGTCTTACTTGATGCTAAGGTTTCGCATATATAAGAATGAGTGGAACCAGGGTCAATCAAAGCAATCACATTAGTATCAAAGAGAGTGAAAGTACCGGTAATAACATCTGGCGAGGAAGCATCCTCGCGTGCGCGTATAGCATAAGCCCTAGCAAGAGCACGAGCCTCAGATCTGGTCGCAGCATCTCTAGATCCTCTCTGACCACCACTAGTATTGCCCGTATTTCTTGATGGTCTACCTCGAGCAGTGGTAGCACCCGGTTTCCCACTCTGATCTACATTCTATTCAGACAACCTCGGGCAATCTTTAATGAAGTGGTCGACTGATCCGCACTTGTAACAGGAGCGGTCACGGAATCTACAACTCCCAGAATGCCATTTGCCACAATATTGGCACTCCATTCTATCTCGACGATCATTGCTAACACTGGCGATCGAAGTGACTCGCGTGCCCATAGGGGGTCGATCACGGTCTCGTCTAGAAAAGCCGAAAGTGTCTCTAGATCGGCCTAAGCCATCTCTAAATCTCTTTGATGATCGTGGGATGGGCTTCTCGAAGACCTCTTCTGAAACTCCTTGCTCCCCTTCACTTTTCTTTTCTCCACATCGAGCTCCTCGGCTTTGCAAGCTCGCCGACAAGTACCACAAATTCTCGGATTTCCAAGATGCCAACATACAGCTTTATATCGTCATTCAGTCCATCTTCGAAACGTTTACACATCATGGCTTCTGAGGATATGCATTCTCGTGCGTATCGACTAAGCCTCGCAAATTTTCGTTCATAGTCGGTAACCGACATGGAACCTTGTTTGAGTTCAAGACATTCCTTCCGTTTTTGGTCAATGAATCTTTGACTGATATACTTCTTCCGAAACTCGGTTTGGAAGAACTCCCAAGTTACTTGCTCTCGGGGCACAACAGAAGTCAGAGTACTCCACCAATAGTAGGCAGAATCGCGTAGCAAGGAGATAGTACACTTTAGGCATTCATCGGGTGTACAAGATAGCTCATCGAGTACCCGGATAGTGTTGTCCAACCAAAATTCAGCTTGCTCGGCATCGTCGCTATCCGTAGCTTTAAATTCAGAGCCCCATGTTTTCGGATTCATCAACTGGGGCTTATTTGACCTTATTTGGTCGATTCTCGGAGGCATTGTAGGTGCGGGGTTGTGTTAGTCGGGAATGGAGGTTGTGGAACAGTAGATTAGTTCGAATGTATTGGTTGAACCAATCATTCATCACGCTATAAAAAGCTTGCCTAGCCTCATCATTCGGATTACTAGCATTAGGTTGAGAGTCCGCCATTGTCCCTTGTGCGGAGCAGCGCTACACTCTCAAGATCATCACTACCGCTTCGGTCGGGATCGGGATCCATTACTATAAATAAACACATTTGCAAATGTCGTAAATCACCACACTATCAAATAATCACATAAAATGGCATGTATAGCTAGACCCAAACGCATTACGGTAGTCCTAGAATCGACTAAACCGTAGCTCTGATACCAATAAAATTGTAACACCCCGTACCCGATTCCGTTACCGAAGTCGAACACAAGGTGCACACAAACTTAACTTAATTGCTTCCACAGTCCATAAAAAAAATTTCCAGACAAGCTGGTTACTGCATCACTGTCGCCTTAAAAATCATATCTTGAGTTTCAAAACTCGAAAATCAGTTTCGTAATTTTTCCCTAAAACTAGACTCATATATACATCTACATATTTATTTCTAGAATTTTTGGTAAAGCCAATTAGTACAGTTTATTAGTTAAACTCTCCCATGTTACAGGGGTCGACTACACTGACCTTCACGCGTTACAACTTGAATATCTCCCTGTACAGGGCTTCAATACTGATGCCGTTTGCTTCTATAGAAACTATACTCAAAGAGGAATCTATACATATATTGCATGACTCCTAATTATCTCTGGTTAATTTACAATGAATTTCCAAAGTCGGAACAGGGAATCCAGAAACCGTTCTTGCCCTATTTCACGAAAACCTAAATATCTCTTAACATAAAAATCCTATGACCGTTTCGTTTCTTCCATATGAAAGTAGATTCATCAAGGTTCATTTACATAATTTATTCTCCATTTAATTCCATTCCTACAAATTTTAGTGATTTTTCAAATCCACACCGCTGCTGCTGTCAGCATCTGTTTTCAAGGTAAACTTTACCTATTTCGTGGTTTCCATGGACCAACTAGAGTTTTGTCATACATAGGTCTACCTATGATCATATTTAACCATTCCAAGGGCTGATCATTGCCCAACACTTCCATTCCAGTCCATAGTCACATCATGAAACCATATATACATACATAAACACAAATGGTCTAATGCCATATTCCACTTCTACGAGCCATTTTCGCATGGCCGTACACACATACATCACAAAAGTACTTGACAAACAACAAAGGGTAGTCCTATACATGCCATTTCAAAGCTCAACCAAAATTTGTACCAAAAGGGGCTTTGATAGTGTGGGAGACTTCGACTTCCAAAAATCCGAGTCCGATAGCTGACGAGCCAAAAATCTATAAAACAGAGAACAAAGAAACGGAGTAAGCAATTTATGCTTAGTAAGTTTGAGCGAAGAATTTAAGCACAACAGAGGTATAGCATCCATATAACTAAACGGATAATTCCGTATATACAAACTTTCAAATTATTTCTACTTTACATTCCAACCCCTATGTTCATACATAAGGGATCATCTTAGCCAAATACCGGAAGCTCATTACTCAACTGAGCGAATATTATTCGAAGGAACTCAACTATTCCAATGCACATACGAACATACCTCATTGCTGGAATTTTTGCAAGTGTATTAACTGAAATTTTTACAGCAAGATTGCTTATTCCCGAATCACGTACCTTCGGAATTTAACCGGATATAGCGACTGGCTCGATTGTCTTCGGGACATTGCCCGGTTATAGTGATTCGCACAATTGCCTTCGGGAATTAGCCCGGATTTAGTAACTCGCACGAATGCCTTCGGGACTTAACCCGGTTTTGATAACTCGCACAAATGCCTTTGGGAATTGACCCGGATTTAGTCACTTAGCACAAAAGCCTTCGGGACTTAGCCGGATACCATTCAATAACCAAGCACATATATCAACAAATCATAACACATTCTTATTACATTCTCATTACCAAAGCTCCAACACAAGTTACTTATCATATTTACAATTTCAGCTCAATAGCCACACACAAAGAGCATGATTTGATTTGCTTAAAACATGATCTAATCAAATCATAATTTAAGCTCTATTACTCAAGAACTTACCTCGGATGTTGTCGAATGATTCCGATGGCTATTCGACCACTTTTCCTTCCCTTTATCGGATTTAGCTCCCTTTGCTCTTGAGCTTAATTTAACAAATAAATTGATTTAATCATTTGAGCATCGAAAGAGGAATTCAAGGTACTTAGCCCACATATTTTCATTAGACATTAAAGTCACATATGTACGGAAATCATGAATCAAACTCAACACATTAGTTAGTACTCTCCTTAGCCGAATTTTCCAAGCCAAGAATAGGCATCAATATGCTTGCCTCTAACCGAATGCATGCATACCAATCCCCCTCATGTGGCTGAATATGCATGTCCATGTTGAGGCCAATTATACACTTAATACCACACATAAACGGCATACATTTTACTAACTAACGCATTCCATATTGTAACTCAATACGCATCAATCATTTACTTCATAACCGAAACATCATCATATGAAAATATATACCTTGAGATAGTACATATACCAATACATCATGTGCAAACATATATATATATATATATATATATATATATATACTAGAGCCGAATCTCAAAGTTGATTATGACTAAACATGAACATAAATCCAAAACACAAATCTTACCTACCATGCAATAAGCATAATTTATACTTATGGATGTACCATGGCCGAATACATCACAACACCATACCATTTCAATCTTGGTCATGGTTAAACAAAGAACTTAATGTCTCACTCAAAAATGCTAAAAAAAATGTCCAAGAGCCATCAATCCACCATCACATGTATCATTAGCAAGCTTCATATTTAACATGCAATGGCATTAACACAAAATCCACCTTGGCCGAATACCACCCCCATGACATAACAAGGATTTGAACCATGGGCTAATAAGAACATCAAGTTAGCAACCAAAAACATGCATGAATCTCATGGCACAACATCAAACATACCTTAATCTAGATACAAGTATGGCCAAACCTCCTCCTAATCCTCTTCCAAACCAAGCATCAAGCAAAAACCCCCTCCTTCTTCCTTAGAATTTTCGGCCAAGAGAGAATGAAAGGATGAACAAATTTTTTTTCTTTTCTTTTCTTCAACTCACGGCAATGGGGAGGGAGAGAAGCCTTCACACATATTTTTTTTTTCATTTTTTTATTACCCATGCACCTTATTTTATTTATTCCAACATGAAACACTTACACAACATGTTTCATGACATGTTTTGCCCATAATCCCTTGTCATGGCCGGCCACTAGCTATTAAGGGGGGGAAATTTGACATGCAAGTCCTCCCTTTTAATTACATGCACTATTAGGTCCTTATAGATTAGCCTATCACATTTAAAAAGTGTCACACAAGTCCTAATAACTGAATTCACATGCAATCGATTAAATTGAAGCTTGAAATTTTCACGCATTCATAAATACATATTCTAGACAATAAATATTACGTTCAAACATTTTGGTGACTCGGTTTAGCGGTCCCGAAACCACTTCCCGACTAGGGTCAATTTTGGACTGTCACAACTCTCCCCCACTTAAGAAATTTTCGTCCCCGAAAATCTTACCGGTAAATAGGTTTGGGTATCGCTCCTTTATAGAATTCTCGGGTTCCCAAGTAGCTTCTTCCATCCCGTGTTTGAGCCATAACACTTTTACTAACGGAACCCTTTTGTTTTGCAACTCCTTCACTTCACGAGCTAGGATACGAATCGGTTCTTCTTCATAACTCATATCGGCTTGAAATTCATACTCTGATGGACTAATTACGTGCGACAGATCAGATCTATAACGTTGAAGCATCGAAACATGAAAGACGTCGTGAATCTTTTCAAGTTCAGAGGGCAAAATCAAACGATACGCAACAGGACCGACTCGTTCGGATATCTCATATGGCCCGATGAACCTCGGACCGACTTCATTTTTTTATTACCCATGCACCTTATTTTATTTATTCCAACATGAAACACTTACACAACATGTTTCATGACATGTTTTGCCCATAATCCCTTGTCATGGCCGGCCATTAGCTATTAAGGGGGGGAAATTTGACATGCAAGTCCTCCCTTTTAATTACATGCACTATTAGGTCCTTATAGATTAGCCTATCACATTTCAAAAGTGTCACACAAGTCCTAATAACTGAATTCACATGCAATCGATTAAATCGAAGCTTGAAATTTTCACGCATTCATAAATACATATTCTAGACAATAAATATTACGTTCAAACATTTCGGTGACTCGGTTTAGCTGTCCCGAAACCACTTCCCGACTAGGGTCAATTTTGGGCTGTCACAGATGATCTATATAAGATAGGCTCTAAAGGTATATTCTTTTGAGTGGTATTTTTTTTAAGAGGTAGAAGAGATGAATGGAATGTTTGAAAGGATTCTAAGTTAGTCAATTGAGAAAGAATTGGTAAGTTAAGAGTAAGGGAGTTGGCATGAAAGTGTAAGCTAAAATTACAATAATATCGGCCCATCATGGAAGAAAGTGATTCAGAAGGATAACTAACGCATAGATGTTCTTCAAACATTATAAAGTATCCATAAAGATATTTTGTAATAAGACTCATTAAGTTCTCTTGAACTTACAATGTGTGTTACTATTTTAAGTGCTATGGTAAGAGATATGCGCCAGGAGGGACGATACCATGAATACGCCAAGAAAGCAGCGGATTGGATTGTAACATCTCGAATTAGGGCTTAGTTAGAATAGTGGTTTCGAGACCAAAAATTTGATATTAAAATAATTATGTCATGATCATTATGAGGTCTAGGATATGAAAATGAGCATGTGTTAAAGTTTCATGAAGAAATTCTATGTGTAAGGTGTCCAATTGGAAATTAGGGATCAAATTGAATAAATTGCAAAACTTGGGTTCTAGAAGAAATTTGTATGAAAATTCTTTGGACTGTTAATTAGTGGTCCTTAAAGAGTAATTTTCTCAATTTCTAAGTTTTTGGACAAAAAAGGGCATGCATGGAAAATTTTGAA
Organism: Gossypium arboreum; assembly: GCF_025698485.1. NCBI lineage: Eukaryota > Viridiplantae > Streptophyta > Magnoliopsida > Malvales > Malvaceae > Gossypium > Gossypium arboreum. Next base: position 65,718,892 of record NC_069079.1, on the reverse strand, counting down.
AGTTTGGTAAGGAAGGGCATTTTGGTCATTTGGTAATAAACTACATAAAAAAGGAAAAATCAAGCTAAAATCAGCTCATTTTCTTCTCCATGCTGTCGAAATTCTAAGGGTCTCCATAGCTAGGGTTTTCTATATTTTCAAGCTCAATAGTAAATGCTTCCTAGCCCTGTTTTTAACATTCTTCGTATTTTTGAGATCCTCGTAACATGCTCTCTCTATTTATACCCAAATTTCAAGCTAGGGTTCATGTTCAAAAATTACCCATGCATGAGATGTTTTTTTTTTGATGATTTATGGAGGGATATGAGAGTTTAAAGGATGGTAAACAACTTTTACTAAGTGGTTTTTCATAGAAACGGCTTAAAGGACTAAATTGTAAAATTTATGGAAATGGGTAAGAAAATATAGAATGTAGGGAAAACATGGGCTTATATGAGTGTGAATAGCATTCGGCTAGGCTTAGGTAGCCAAAGAATTTCATGCATTTCATTATACGAGCACTAGGACTAAATTGTAAATATTGTGAAAGGTTAGGGGCAAAATGGTCATTTTGCCCGGGGGTGAGTTTTAGGCCTAAAACGAATAATGTGATGTATTAATAATCTAATTTTATTAATATAGACCCCGAAGAACCAATTTTGGAGGTCGACCGTGGAAAATGAAAGGCTTCAGAATAAGTGAGACACCAAACCGAAGCAATTACCAGGTAAGTTCGTTTAACCCGAAGTAAACTCTTAATATACTTAAACATGCATGTTCTTAAATGTATGAAAATTTAGATATTCATTGCATGATAATTTGTGAAATGTGCTTGTGTAAAAGAAAGATGATAAATGTCCCGGTTGAAATAAAAAAAAAGGAAAATCCAATGGGTAAACTATGGCTTACATGACATGAGATCCTGCATGTGTTGTAGAAAAGGATTTATCTTGAACGTGTAATCCAATGATCTCAAATAGAAAAGATCTAGCCCAAACGGGTGTTCCTTGAGTGATCGAGCCTCCCGAAGAATATGGTGCATTAAGGATTTAGCCCGGACAGGTAATTCGATTGTGGATCGAATTTAGCCTAGACTGGCAATTCAGATCCGAGCTTATGAGAGCAATTGTTGTTAAAAAGGGATTTAGCCTGGGCTAGTAATCCCAATATTGCTCTATGAGTTACTACTGCGGGGGATTTAGCCTAGACTGGTAATCCCGCTGTAAGATATAAGGTTCACGGGAGTGCGTACTCAAGATGATCACTTGTATGACTTGACGGTAAATGGCTATCCATCGAGATTTTCTGAGAAATTCAACGGGGTGAACATGTTGAAATAAAGAATGGGAATATTGAATTGATGAGCTCATCTAAGACTAATGACATGATGTGTTGTTATAAGACTAACTTGATGATTGAGTGCATGTGATAGGGAAACTATTTCATGCTTGTTGTGATAGGGAAACTATTTCATGCTTGTTAGAATTATTGCTTAAAATGGTTGTATGCTAATTAACCAGTAAGTTTACTTTCCAGTTACCCGGACTTACTAAGCATATGAATGCTTACCCCCTTTTCTCCTTTCCTTATCTTACAGAGCTCGTGGACTCGAGAAGATTGGAAGACGGTTGGAGAATCAACACACTATCGACTGGTCCTGCGTTGGTATATAGATACTTTCATTTTGTTTAATGGCATGTAAAGGGTTTTTGGTTATTTTGTTATATGTGTCATTTGGCTAGCCAATGTAAGGGCCTAAATGGTATACTTATTCTTTTGTATATAGCCATGAGATATTGCTCATATTGATGTAGGTTGTAAACCTACTAATGATGCATGTTTATGTTTAAATGTTTCATGAGATATGATGAGTAGATTTATCATGAATGAATGCTTGAAATGGAACCTAATAATTTGAGAGTGGACATTGAACACAATGGTATATGGTTATAATATGGCCTAAGTATAAAATGTCCTATGTTAACCCCTAATGCGAAAAGGATAATTTAGTATGTACTAAACCGATGAAATGAGGTTAGCATGCAATAAGTTATGTCAAGGTTGTTTAAGAGTATAATTAGGCCATGTTACATACCATTGAAATCTCTAAGTGTGTATGGATGATAAAGGGTGACCAAAGGCTTGGAAAATGGCCCTGAAAAGGTCCATACGGGAAGACATACGAGAATGTGTCTAGGCCATGTGTGACACACTGTCAGCCCCCATGGCCGTGTTCCTTGGCCGTGTGTCCCCTGCACCTAAAATTTTAGGTCAGTTTGCATGGTAGTAAACATTCAGGCAGAGACACTGTAACACCCCAAACCCGAGACCATCGCCGGTGTCGGACACGAGGGGTTAACGAGACAAATCCTCTTAAAGTACCGACCAATTTGGCATTTCTGGACAGGCTGGAAAACTGCGTCACCGTCGCCTTAAAAATCATATCTCGAGTATAAAAACTCGGAAACTGGTTTTGTAAATTTTCCCTGAATTTAGGCTCATATACCCATCCATGGATTTATTTTTAGAATTTTTGGTTGGGCCAATTGGTACAGTTTATTAGTTAAAGTCACCCATGTTACAGGGATCGACTGCTCTGACCTTCGCGCGTTACAACTTGAATATCTCTCTGTACAGGGATTTAATACTGGTGCCGTTTGTTTCTAATGAAACTAGACTCAAAATGGAATCTTTACATATAAGGCATGACTCCTAATTCTTTCTGGATAATTTATGGTAAATTTTCAAAGTCGCGACAGGGGACCCAGAAACCGTTCTGGCCCTGTCTCACGAGAACTTTAATATTTCTCAGTATACTGCTCATATGGTCGTTTCGTTTCATCCATATAAAATAGATTCATCAAGGTTCAGTTCCATAATTTACTCACTATTTAATTCTACTTCTACTATTTTTAGTGATTTTTCAATCTCATCTCACTGCTGCTGTCCGCAACAGTTACTGCAGTAGACTATGCAAATTTCATGAATTTTTTCCTTGGCCTTAATCATCCATCATACATGACACAAATTATGGCCACCTTATCAAAATTTGAGTTTCTAAGACTCGTGGCTATAGGTTCTAGCATCCCACTCGACGACCACATAGGCCATTTTCACATGGCTTAAAGTTTACAACCCACAATTCGACAAAATATAATAGCCTATACATGCCAAATGTTCTTCAACAACAAAAACAATACCACAAGATTTCAGCCGGTGTGATGACTTCAACGACGGTTCCGAGCACGCAACAATACGAGTCCAAGAGACCTAAAATGGGTGACAAGAAAACACCGAGTGAGTTTACAACTCAGTAAGTCATAAGCATTCATCAATCCACCGATAAAGTTACTACTACATGTACAACAAATGAGGCTAGGTACTCGTCCATATCGAATCTATACCATAATACCTCGGACCTTTCGGTCCAATCTCGCACCAATTCATACATCCACATTTCATATTCTACACAACAAGATAATCAAGCATTTTTACACATTAACTCATTTTCCAGCACAACCATACAATTTCAATCATCACATAGATTTAAGGCTTACCAAATTCAACCCCAAGCATGAACGTATTCTCTATTCGTCATGAGCTCGAGGTACTTACCCGATCCACTGTCCATACTCAATTCAATGGAGACACACCTCCATATATATAGAGTACGCACACACGTGCTTACTACTCGATTTCGCACACTTAGTGCCACGTAATTTAAGCCCCACACACGGTGCCATACCCTCCGAGCTCGCACACCCAAAGGTCAGATTTTTCCAGCTTGCACACTTAGTGCCATATATTTCCAGACGCACACTTAGTGCCGATCTCGCCACCGTACACACGTATTGCCCAAGACACTTAGTGCCGAAAGCAAACTTTCTACACATTTCACTATTTCTTTTACATTTATATATATATATCATCCCATTAAACACAATTGCATAAATTTTACAATCATTTAAGCAATATCAAATACGTGCTTAATGACTTACCTCGTGTTGGGTAAAATAGTTCCAAGTCGGCTACTCGATGACCTTCGCTTTCCCTTGCTTGATTCTCCTTCTTTAACTCCTTGAGCTTAATCAATAAATCACTAGTTTAACCATCTTGCTAAACATTCATAATTCAACTACACACGATATGTATGCTTGTATATTCGCAACCATTCTTACTAATCGCCCATTTGGTCGATTATACACCTAACCGAATATGCACCAAAAACTTGATTCAACATTACCTACATACTCACTTTAATGGCGAATATATATATATATGTACAATGTCAACTAACATCTTTTAATCACCTAATTTCATCTCATGAACATTTAATCAAATTTTCCCAATCTAGCATATATTTTCACATCCATTTGTAACATCATGTACAAACACATATGCACATATATCAAAACACAAATTTTACCTATCATGCAACAAGCATAAATCGCACTTATGAGCATGCCATGGCGAATACATCCCACACCATCCCCTTTCAATTTTTGGTCATGGTTAAACAAAGAAAACTCCATGTCTTACTCAAGAATGCTAAAAGAAATTTCAAGAGTAGTCAATCCATCATTACATGTATCATCAACAAGCTTCACATTTAGCATGCAATGGCTTTAACACAATATCAACCTTGGCGAAATACCATTTCCATGGCATAACAAGGATTTGAACCATGGGCTAACATGAACATCAAGTTAGCAACTAAAACATGCATGAATCTCATGACACAACCTCAAACATACCTTAATCTTGACACAAGTATGACCAAATCTCCTTCTAGTTCTCTTCTAAACCAAGCATGAAGCAAAAATCCTTCCTTTTTCCCTTAGTATTTTCAGCCAAGATTTGAGAATGGATGAACAAATTTTTCCTTTCTTTTCCTCTACTCACGGCAACAAAAGGGGGGCATCCATGCTCATTTTTTTTCATTTCTTTATTTTTTCTACATAATCCACTAACTAAACATGTTGGAAACATGTTCCCTTGCCCATATTCTTGTCATGGCCGCCACTCTTCCCTTTTTTGGGCAAATTGACATGCAAAACCACTCTTTTGCATGCATGTACTATTAGACCATTGTAAGATTAGCCTATCACCTTTCAACAATGTTTCATACAAGTCCATTTTAATAAATTCACATAGAAATGATCAAATTAATGCATGAAACTTTCACACATGCATTTACTAACATCATAAACATAGAATATAACTTTTAATTACTTATAAGACTCGGTTTAGTGGTCCCAAACCACTTTCCGACTAGGGTCAAATTAGGGATGTCACAACTCTCCCCACTTACGAAATTTTCGTCCCCGAAAATCTTACCGTAAGTAGGTTTGGGTATCGCTCTTTCATAGAGTCCTCGAGTTCCCAAGTGGCTTCTTCAATTCCGTGTTTATGCCACAACACCTTCACTAATGGGATTTTCTTATTGCGCAACTCTTTTACTTCACGCATCGTAATGCGAACCGGTTCCTCTTCATAGCTCAAATTAGGTGAATCTCAATCTCAAAGTGAGCGATTACGTCGATGGATCGACCTATATCGTCAAGCATCGAGACATGGAAAACGCTAGGATCCTTTCAAGCTCGGGGGTAAAATTAATCGACGCCATCGGTCCAACTCGTTCGGATACTTCATACGGACCGATGAACCTCGGACTCAATTTTCCCTTACGGCCAAATCTAAGCACCTTCTTCCAAAGTGAAACTTTGAGAAAGACCTTGTCTCCAACCCGATATTCAATATCTTTTCTTTTCAAATCCGCATATGACTTTTGGCGATCCGGCGACTTTCAAACTTTCACGAATTACTCGAACTCTTTGCTCGGCATCCTTAACCAAATCAACCCAAAAATTTACCTTCACTAAGTTCACCCGAATAATGGGTACGGCATTTACGATCGTATAAAGCCTCGTAAGGCGCCATCTTAATACTTGATTGAAAGCTATTGTTGTGTTTAATTCAATCAAAGGCGATACTGCTCCCATGAACCACTAAACTCAAGGATACAACATCTCAACATATCCTCGAGTATTTGAATTATCCGTTCGGATTGACCATCGGTTTGGGGTGAAAGGCGGTGCTGAAATGCAACTTGGTACCCAAAGCTTCTTGCAACTTCTTCCAAAATCGCGAGGTAAATCTCGGATCTCTATCCGACACGATGGAAATAGGCACCCGTGTAATCTCACAACCGAGAAACGCATAATTCGGCTAGTTTGTCCATTGAAAATCCTTACGTCACGGGATAAAGTGAGCCGACTTAGTCGGTCTATCGACAACGACCCAAATCGCATCCTTCTTACTCACCGACAATGGCGGTCCGGATACAAAGTCCATTGTGACTCGATCCCATTTCCACTCGGGTATCGTGATCGGTCAAGTAATCCTCAAGGCACTTGATGTTCCGCTTTCACTTGTTGACATATTAAACATCTCAAACAAAATCGAGATGTCTCGTTTCATACCATGCCACCAAAACCGACGTTTCAAATCGTTGTACATCTTCGTACTCCCGGTGGATTGCCATTCGGCTACAATGGGCTTCATTCAAAATTATTGGAATAAGTTCAATTCTTTGGAACACACAGACGACTTCGAACCTCAAACAATCGTCATCATCGATTTGAAATTTCGAGTCCTTGTTCGAACACACTCATCCCGCTTTGCAACCAACTCATCGTCGACTTTTCGAGCTTCACGAATTTGACGTATCAATAATGGTTTGGCTTTCAATTCAGCTACTAACACATTGTCGGGTAGGATAGACAAGTGTACATTCATCGTCATAAAGCAAACAAAGGATTTCGCTTAAGGCATCCGCAACCACATTAGCCCTTCCCGGTGATAATCAATGACGAGCTCATAATCTTTTAACAACTCGAGCCATCGCTTTGTCGCAGATTTAAGTCTCTTTGGGTCATCAAATATTTGAGACTTTTATGATCCGAATACACATGGCACTTCTCACCAAATAAGTAATGTCGCCATATCTTTAAGGCGAATACGATGGCGACCAATTCGAGATCATGGGTCGGATAATTTTTCTCATGTGGCTTTAATTGCCTCGACGATAGGCCACAACTCGCCTTTCTTGCATCAATACGCAACCCAACCCAAGTAGGGATGCGTCACTATAAATGACAAACTCTTTGCCCGATTCGGGTTGCACTAGAATTGGGGCTTCACCAAATAAGCTTTCAGTTGATCGAAACTTTTCGACATTTCTCCGTCCATTCGAACTTAACATCCTTTTGGAGTAGCTTCGTCATTGGCGTGGCTATCGTCGAGAAACCTTTACAAATCGTCGGTAATAACCGCAAGCCCCAAAAAGCTCCTAACTTCGTAACATTCCTTGGTGGTTTCCAATCGACTATGGCTGAATTTTGTTCAGTCCACCGACACCGATCGCGACACCACGTGCCCCAAAAAGCTAACCTCTTTCAACCAAAATTCACATTTATTGAACTTTGCGTATAATCGCTTATCTCGTAAGATTTGCAACACTAGCCTCGGTGTTCAAGATGTTCGGTTTCATCTCTCGAATAGACCAAAATGTCATCGATAAATACAACTACGAACCGATCCAAGTATGGCCTAAAAATTCTATTCATTAAATCCATAAACACCGAGGGCATTAGTGAGCCCAAACGGCATCACCAAGAATTCGTAGTGACCGTACCTCGCTCTAAAAGCGGTTTTGGGTATGTCCGATTCTCGGACCCTCAACCGATAGTACCCGACCTTAAATCTATCTTTGAAAACACCGAGGCTCCTTTAATTGATCAAACAAATCGTCAATTCGTGGCAATGGATATTTATTCTTTATCGTCACTTTATTGAGTTGACGATAGTCGATGCACAACCTCATGGTTCCGTCCTTCTTCTTCACAAACAATACAAAAGCGCCCATGGAGAAAAACTCGGTCGAGCGAAACCTCTATCCGTCAATTCTTGCAATTGAACCTTCAATTCCTTTAATTCCGTTAATGCCATACGATACGGGCTATTGAAATCGGCGTAGTACCCGGTACAACCGATGCCGAATTCCACTTCTCGAACCGTGGCAATCCGGTAACTCCTCGGAAAAACATCCGAATACTCACAAACCACTGGTACCGATTCGAGTTTCCTTTCCGTCTCTTTACTTCCAAACACATACGCAAGGTATGTTTCACACCCCTTTTTCACATACCTCCGAGCGGTCATAGAGGATATTATCGTTGGCGCTCCTTTTAAATCAAGAGACTCGACTCGGACTACCTCATTATTTGCACTCCTCAAATCAATGGTTTTCCTTTGCGATCCACCATTTGCATCATGTACGATCACCAATCCATACCAAGAATAACATCGAATTCATGAAATGGTAGAAGCATCGATCGGCCGAAAACAGATTCTCGAATTATTAGGGGCATCTCTTGCACACTTTATCAACAAGCACGTATTGACCCAAAGGGTTTGACACTCGAATTACGAACTCAAGAGACTCAACGGTAGAGTCTTCTTGGATGCTAAGGTTTCACATACATATGAGTGAGTAGAGCCGGGTCAATCAATGCAATCACAATAGTATCAAAGAGAGTAAAAGTACCAAGTGATAACGTCGGGGAGGATGCCTCCTCTCGTGCGCTGGATGGCATATGCTCTAGCAGAGCACGGTCTCGGATCGGACGGCCAGATTAGAGGCTCCTCTCCGATTACCACCCCTACCTCTAGAGATTCTCGGGGCCTACCTCCACCGTCGTTCCACTAGGTCTTGCACCTTGCGCCTTATTCCTCTCATCTAGCTCCGTGCAATCTCTAATGAAGTGGTCCTTCAACCGCATCCATAACAGCCCTATTAATGACTTACCCCAACATTCACCTAGGTGTCGTCTTCCACATTGGGGGCATTCAGTCTCTCTTGACGATTATTGCCCACACTAGCTACTCAAGTAGCTCGGAGTCCGTCAATGGTCGGGCTCTAATGGAAATTCCCGCATCGTCCTCGACTTCATGGTGTCCTCCTGAACCTCTTTACACCGAGAACGGAGCTTTACTCGTCGATCTTTTACGGTAATCTCTTGCTTCAAATTCAGCCTTCTTCTTCTCCTTCCCAAGTTCTTCCGCTTTGCGTGCTCGTTCGACTAGTGTCACGAACTCCTTTATCTCCAAAATTCCCACTAGTAACTTTAACTCTTCATTCAATCCTTCTTCAAATCTTTTGCACATCGCAACCTCATCAGCCACACACTCCAGAGCATACCGATTAAGTCTTACGAACTCATGTTCAGATTCGATATCTGATCATCCGCCTTGCTTGAGTTCTAAAATTCCTTATGCTTCGATCGATGAACACGACTAATGTATTTCTTTCAAATTGGATTGAAAGAAATCCCAAGTAACTCGTTCATTTGGGACTATGGAAATTAAAGTCCTCCACCAATAGTAAGTGAGTCTCGCAACAAGGATATAGCACACTTAAGACATTCATCGGTGTGCATGAGTTCATCTAACACTCTAATGGTGTTATCGAGCGAACTCGGCCTTTTCGCATCATCAAGAACTATGGCCTTGAACTCCTCGGCCCGCTTCCTAATCAAGTCCACAGTGGTTTACTCACCTCACAGGATCAATAACTAGAGGCATTGCGGGCTCTTGGGGTGGAGTATTTAAATTCGGGAATGGTTGGACAGCCGGGTTGGTTCGGGCATATTATGCGACCCACTCATTCATCATAGTGAAGAAGGCTTGTTTCGCCTTCATTTTGATTATTCGCGGATGACCGAGGCTCAACAGCGGTGTCCCTTGCGCGGAGCAGCCGCTACACTTTCAACGTCATCCGCCAAGGGTCTCTCTACCCGGGTTCCATTTACTAATCAAAACAAAAATTTCAACCGTCAAGTCATCACATTTTAAGCACTAACAATTTGGCATGTATAGCTAGACTCACACGCGCTATGGTAGTCCTAGAATCGACTAAACCATAGCTCTGATACCAATTAAATTGTAACACCCCAAACCCGAGACCATCGCCGTGTCGGACACGAGGGTTAACGAGACAAATCCTCTTAAAGTACCGACCAATTTGGCATTTCTGGACAGGCTGGAAAACTGCGTCACCGTCGCCTTAAAAATCATATCTCGAGTTTAAAAACTCGGAAACTGGTTTCGTAAATTTTCCCTGAATTTAGGCTCATATACCCATCCATGGATTTATTTTTAGAATTTTTGGTTGGGCAAATTGGTACAGTTTATTAGTTAAAGTCACCCATGTTACAGGGATCGACTGCTCTGACCTTCGCGCGTTACAACTTGCATATCTCTCTGTACAGGGCTTTAATACTGGTGCCGTTTGTTTCTAATGAAACTAGACTCAAAATGGAATCTGTACATATAAGGCATGACTCCTAATTATTTCTGGATAATTTATGGTAAATTTTCAAAGTCGCGACAGGGGACCCAGAAACTGTTCTGGCCCTGTCTCACGAGAACTTTAATATTTCTCAGTATACTGCTCATATGGTCGTTTCGTTTCATCCACATAAAAATAGATTCATCAAGGTTCAGTTACATAATTTACTCACTATTTAATTCTACTTCTACTATTTTTAGTGATTTTTCAATCTCATCTCACTGCTGCTGTCCGCAACAGTTACTGCAGTAGACTATGCAAATTTCATGAATTTTTTCCTTGGCCTTAATCATCCATCATACATGACACAAATTATGGCCACCTTATCAAAATTTGAGTTTCTAAGACTCGTGGCTATAGGTTCTAGCATCCCACTCGACGACCACATAGGCCATTTTCACATGGCTTAAAGTTTACAACCCACAATTCGACAAAATATAATAGCCTATACATGCCAAATGTTCTTCAACAACAAAAACAATACCACAAGATTTCAGCCGGTGTGATGACTTCAACGACGGTTCCGAGCACGCAACAATACGAGTCCAAGAGACCTAAAATGGGTGACAAGAAAACACCGAGTGAGTTTACAACTCAGTAAGTCATAAGCATTCATCAATCCACCGATAAAGTTACTACTACATGTACAACAAATGAGGCTAGGTACTCGTCCATATCGAATCTATACCATAATACCTCGGACCTTTCGGTCCAATCTCGCACTAATTCATACATCCACATTTCATATTCTACACAACAAGATAATCAAGCATTTTACACATTAACTCATTTTCCAGCACAACCATACAATTTCAATCATCACATAGATTTAAGGCTTACCAAATTCAACCCCAAGCATGAACGTATTCTCTATTCGTCATGAGCTCGAGGTACTTACCCGATCCACTGTCCATACTCAATTCAATGGAGACACACCCTCCATATATATAGAGTACGCACACACAGTGCTTACTACTCGATTTCGCACACTTAGTGCCACGTAATTTAAGCCCCCACACACAGTGCCATACCCTCCGAGCTCGCACACCCAAAGGTCAGATTTTTCCAGCTTGCACACTTAGTGCCATATATTTCCAGCACGCACACTTAGTGCCGATCTCACACCAGACACACGTATTGCCGCAAGACACTTAGTGCCGAAAGCAAACTTTCTACACATTTCACTATTTCTTTTACATTTATATATATATATCATCCCATTAAACACAATTGCATAAATTTTACAATCATTTAAGCAATATCAAATACGTGCTTAATGACTTACCTCGTGTTGGGTAAAATAGTTCCAAGTCGGCTACTCGATGACCTTCGCCTTTCCCTTGCTTGATTCTCCTTCTTTAACTCCTTGAGCTTAATCAATAAATCACTAGTTTAACCATCTTGCTAAACATTCATAATTCAACTACACATGCATATGTATGCTTGTATATTCGCAACCATTCTTACTAATCGCCCATTTGGTCGATTATACACCTAACCGAATATGCACCAAAAACTTGATTCAACATTACCTACATACTCACTTTAATGGCGAATATATATATATATGTACAATGTCAACTAACATCTTTTAATCACCTAATTTCATCTCATGAACATTTAATCAAATTTTCCCAATCTAGCATATATTTTCACATCCATTTGTAACATCATGTACAAACACATATGCACATATATCAAAACACAAATTTTACCTATCATGCAACAAGCATAAATCGCACTTATGAGCATGCCATGGCGAATACATCCCACACCATCCCCTTTCAATTTTTGGTCATGGTTAAACAAAGAAAACTCCATGTCTTACTCAAGAATGCTAAAAGAAATTTCAAGAGTAGTCAATCCATCATTACATGTATCATCAACAAGCTTCACATTTAGCATGCAATGCCTTTAACACAATATCAACCTTGGCCAAATACCATTTCCATGGCATAACAAGGATTTGAACCATGGGCTAACATGAACATCAAGTTAGCAACTAAAACATGCATGAATCTCATGACACAACCTCAAACATACCTTAATCTTGACACAAGTATGACCAAATCTCCTTCTAGTTCTCTTCTAAACCAAGCATGAAGCAAAAATCCTTCCTTTTTCCCTTAGTATTTTCAGCCAAGATTTGAGAATGGATGAACAAATTTTTCCTTTCTTTTCCTCTACTCACGGCAATAAAAGGGGGGCATCCATGCTCATTTTTTTCATTTCTTTATTTTTTCTACATAATCCACTAACTAAACATGTTGGAAACATGTTCCCTTGCCCATATTCTTGTCATGGCCGCCACTCTTCCCTTTTTTGGGCAAATTGACATGCAAAACCACTCTTTGCATGCATGTACTATTAGACCATTGTAAGATTAGCCTATCACCTTTCAACAATGTTTCATACAAGTCCATTTTAATAAATTCACATAGAAATGATCAAATTAATGCATGAAACTTTCACACATGCATTTAACTTTCACACATGCATTTACTAACATCATAAACATAGAATATAACTTTTAATTACTTATAAGACTCGGTTTAGTGGTCCCGAAACCACTTTCCGACTAGGGTCAAATTAAGGATGTCACAGACACGGCCGTGTGTCTCAATCGTGTGGAGGACACGGCCTAGCACACGAGTGTGTACCTTGACCGTGTGCCTCAAAATAAATGATGACGTCATAAACAGAATGTCCGGGTTTTTGGACAAGGACAAAGACACGGGTGTGTCTAGGCCATGTGAAGGACACGGGCGTGTGCCCTGTAGGCTCAAAGTGAAAAATAAATCCAAATAATTCAACACGAGTGGGACACACGGGTGTGCCCTTAAGCACACGAGCGTGTATTTTTCCTCCACATGGGCTTGTGAGGCATAACCCTAGTAATTTTACTAAAATTTTCTATAGTTCTCTGTTTAGTCCCAAATTGCTTTTAATGTATGTTTTGGGCCTCGTAGGCCTATAATAGGGACACTATGATGTTGCTTGATTGGTTTTCAATTAAAATAAAATTTTATAACCTGTATTTTCTGAAAGTGTCCGAGTATATGTTTGGTAACGCCTCGTACCTTCTTCCGGTCTAAGGTATGGGTAAGGGGTGTTACATGGATTATTATGCATATAGTGGTAATGTGGCGTATTGTAATATTACATCCCAAGAGTCAATCTTTAGTAAATGTTTTTGTTGTAGTGGACTGTATTCAGTCTGATGTAATATTTTCTTTCTAAATACCATCTTTTGTTCTTTTAATATTGAGTCTTTATATGAAATAATAAGTGAAATGTTATAAGTAAGAAATGTTTGTCAACTATTCAAAATTTTGTTAAGTATTGTATGTAACACTCAAGATTCGGGTGAATCGAGTTGGGTTTGAGGCATTATAGGATTAGAGGAGTATGGTGTTAATTAAACCATTTATAGAGACAATTAACTTAGAGGCCAAGTATGGGTTAATCAGTAGTCCCCTAACTCTAATCTTTATTGATCAATAGTAAATTGTAAAAAATACAAGGTTATCTTTGTCAGGCATCCGTCAACACACTAAAAGTGCTTGTATGTGGTTTTTCCAAGCACCAAAAGCTATAAGAACTTATCTCATGTGTTGCTAATTGCATTTTGTTTAAGGCAAGCTTGGTTTGGGTCATATTATTTGAGCTTTAAATTGATACCTAGTATAATAATTAGATAGAGAAGTATACTATCTTGTTTCTTCTTGTTTAACTCTGCATTAATATAGTTTTCTTTTTATCTATCAAAATTTTAGTTAAAATAAAAATTATTGATTTTAAAAAGGAAAAGATAATAAGTCATGCTTAAAAATGTGTTCATCACCCAATAATTGGTAAATAAAAATGTCTTACCAATAAATTTGGTTAATCATTCTTTTCATCACGAGAATAATTCAATGATTTAAGCTAACAAACAAAATATCAAAAAAAGAAAGAAAGAAAGAAAGAAAGAAAGAAAGAAAGAAAGAGAGAAAAACATTAGTAACTCTAAAATTAAAAAGAATAAGACTTAGTTTGAATAGGCGGTGAGTTAGTTTCAATGATATTGAAAATAGTGTGACGGCAAGCTTAGTTATAGTAGTACTGAGATTAAGTATTATAGTGATGAGATTAAAATTAACGGCATGATATGCATTTAGATTCAAACGCGGCAATAGCATTGAGGTGATAAAAGAAAATAATTATTAAGGTTATTAGATTAAAATATGTATTTAAATATAATAAAATTAAAAATTAAAATCATATTTATATTGATTAATGAAATATAATAAAATATATTAAAAATATATATTGAGTAATAAATACATATATTAAAATTATATTTATGTTAAACAAAAATAGGAAAGATTAGTAAAATAATATTTTTAGAAATATATTTTTCTGAATAATAATTAAAAGTTATTAAAATAATAATTATATTTATAATAAATTAATAATATAAATAATTAAAATGTTAAAGAAGTTACAAATTAAAAACATAATAAATAAAATACAAATAAAACGGGTAAATTAAATCTTTTCTCTTCCACTAGGGTTTCAGTTTGCAAATTGCAGCTTCTCCCCCCAATTGATTTTTGGGGCTGCGGTGTATTCAAATTTCAAACAGAGTGCTATTCTTAGAGCGAAACACCAGTTGAAAGATTTTCCTTCTGCACAAGAGTTTAAGAAAACTGCTATATTACTTATGAAATTATTGTTAGATAGCTGTGGATAGTGATGAGTAATCAATTTAATGGGTCAATTTTTTTCGAAATCGATTTGGACACATTAAAATTGAATCGGTTGATTTTCTGTGATAAAATCAATAAAATCAAACTTACATTAATTTGATTAGTTTTTCAGTTAAACAACTCAAATTTTATATAATTAAAAGATAAATATATTTTTAAAGAATTAAAAAGTAATATGATATAAAGTTGATTTCTTGTAGTAAATTCAGTTTTGTGATTTAAAAATTAAAAACCTACCAATAAAACAATAACCGATGACAAATCTAAAAAAATTTCTCCAATACACTAAATCAAAACCAAAAAAACATCTCTTCTACTAGGGGCAAGATGATCGAGTCATGAGGTAAGTTTTCTTCTTCCTGTTTATCTAATGATTCAGTCATTTTGAATACAGATGGATCTATCTAGAAAGAAGCTGGTTTTGTGGCAGTAGGGGAAATAGTACGTGATCGAGACAGAGCATGAATTTTTGGTTTTAATAGACATTTGGGAAATTGTTCTATTTTTTATGTTGAGTTGTGGAGTATCTTGGATGGACTGGTTATTTTATTTGAGATGAGCTACAAAAGTGTTATTATTCAATCAGATTATCTTGAGACAGTTGCGACCATTCAAGAGAGTTCTTTAAAAGGGTCCAATTCTGTTTTAGTTAGAAAGTTGTTATACTTCAAAAATAAGCATTAAATACATATTTAGAGAGAAAAATTAAAGAGTTGATTGTTTGATCAAATTAATCCATCATAGTTGTAAAGATTTATGCTTGTTTAAGACTTTTACGGGGGATTGTCTAATTTTTGTAATTAACTTTTTTATACTAATAAAAAAACCAAAAAAATGTATTATATCAAATTTACCGATATTTACGGTTAAAGCTTACTTCTGCTCTCCCCGGATTCTACACTCATCGTATAATAACTATTAATTTACTCGGTTTTTGGTATTATTTTATTTGATTTCGTGGAAGCTTGGAAATTTGCCACTTCTATCGTTTTTAGTGTGTCCCAATTTGAATAAAGTGAAGTCGAAGCTTTGGGCCACGAGTCCCAACTTTTAAACTTTTTTTTTTCTCTTTTCCTCTTTAGGAGCTTCGGGTCAAAGTGCCGTATAAATATCTTCTTGTTCTATTTTTATTATTAAAATAAATAATTGTTAATTACACTTGTCATTCGCTATTAGGCTGTACTAATTGATCGCTATTGCTTGAATCATCTCCATTTATAAATTCAAAAGACTAAAGTAAATCTCAATAGTTTAAATTTTATATATGAAAATATTTTAATTTAAAATCTTCATATTCATACTAGTATTTTTAGGAACTTTTACCATTTCTTATACATTATTATTTAATTTTTATATGTTTAAATATTATTGAAACTAAAAAAGTTGTTTCTAAAAATCTTTGCAATCTCTACCTAAGGGACTTTAATTTCATTAAAGGTCTTGTTTTTATTATTATTTATACAAAATATTAACTTATGATCGTATTTGGAGATAAAGAAAAATTTAACACTTAATCATTTGGATTAAAATGGAAATCCGGGAAATAATAAAGAAACATGGCATGTGATTATTTTTTACTTAACTATATATAGCAGTCCAACCTGCAGACTTTTGAGACGCTGATTAAGAATAAAAGTGCTAACTGAGCACAGAAGTAAGTAATGAGATGGTGCCACACTATCATATTTGAAAGACCTAATCTATTTTAGCCGACAGATCCACCCTACTTTGCCAAACAAGAAAAAGGGGTTGCCCATTCACATACCACCTTCAAGAAAATCTGATGAAATGAAAAATATAAAAAGATTGTAGGGTCCAATAAAGACGGGGACGCTTAACTCTTGTTATAATGCTAGATTTTGTAATGTACTAAAGTAGATTAGTGCATATAATAATACTTAAACACTTAGATATTTTCCATAAAAAAAACTCCAACACTTAGATATTTTTGGAGAACCCCGTACAACATCTGTCCTAAATCCCTAACCAAAGTGTTATTCTGATCGGCCAAAACCTATATTATTTTGCTTTTCAAATATTCATTTATTGTTTGACGCGATTATATTAGATGTTAAAATATAATATTATTATAATGAATACTTCAATTAAAATTTATGATAATTCCAAGTTAAAGTTGATATGGATAATAAAGGATGAATGTTAAATTTATCTTTTAAGTCCTTAGTTTTTAAAAATATTTAATTCATACTTGAATTTTCTTTAACTAATTAACATCTGAATTTAAAATTTATCACACATATTAATCCAATTTATTAACATCATTAATTTTTAAAGATAGCATGTAATTTGCCTTGAATTTGTCCAAATACTTCGAAGAAAAATATACTTCTACTTCTTCCACCATTTGATGATGAAATAAATATATAAGTTCTAATTCAACGAATTTCTTTATCTTCTTTTTGAAGAATTCGTTAATCCATTTTTTAAAACGGTAGTTACCTGCATGCGAGAGAGGAAAATATCTAATTATGGCATCTTTTTGCATTATCAATATCCTAACTGACAGGGGAAAGAAATGTCTTGACAATGTAGAAGAACTAAAATGAAAATTTTCTATTAAGCCTCCTTATTATATAATATAATGACACCCATGTCACATATGTGATCTCTTGTTTCTAAATTCCTCCATGTTTTTCCTGCTTATTGGTCGCTTCAGACCTCTGAACTTTTTTGGCTCCATTCATAACCTGAATTTAATTTCATTTCTATACTCTCTCTCTCTCTCTGTGTATATATATATATGCATTTCAGGCCCTGGTTTCGAAGGCTCTTTTCGGCACCCAGCAGCACAGCAGAAAAGTTCAATTGCTTCAGGTTGATATAGAAAGAAAAAGGAAACTAAACCAGATCAAGTTTTTATTTTTCCCTGGTAAGGAAAGATGAATCCTTATGGAAGAGTTAAAGAAGAGTTTCCAGGAGCAAGCTCTTCATATCCAGCTGGTATGCCTTCTATGGTTACCGCTCAACAAATGAAAGGACTCCATGATGCAGGTCCTCCTCCTTTCCTCACAAAAACATATGATATTATTGATGATTCAAGCACCAATAACATCATCTCTTGGGGTAGAGCCAACAATAGTTTCATTGTATGGGATCCCCAGGCATTTTCCATGACTCTTTTGCCTAGATTCTTCAAGCACAACAATTTCTCAAGCTTCGTCAGGCAACTCAATACCTATGTAAGTAAATGCTATATCTATGTGCTCTTGGGTTAACCTTTTTATCCAGTCCTTTATTTCAAAATAAAATGAAATAAAATTGCTTTGATTAGTTTCTGAAACTGTACATGTTTCTTTAGATGCTACTTAAACCGTATTCATGAAAGAGCTAGATTGTTTATTTTATTTGTATATTTTTTCCTGAGTACTGACTTATCTATTTGGATGGAGATTTAACTGGTACATTTTTTTCCTTATTGTTTGATAAGGGTACTAGTTGTGGACATTTTTGTTTGATTACTAGTTAGGAAATGGAAAGTGCAGAAATCATATTATATAAACCATACATTTATTCCACTATATTATGATGCTTTCGCATCTGCAATCTGCCGCATTAGAATAATTATATTTTATGGAAGTTAGATTTGTCAGTTTAGAGTCAATAGATGTCGTGCTCTTTCCTTTTCTTCGGTTTTGGTATTTGTCAATTAAGAATAAAGACTTGGTTGATGTAGGGGTTTAGAAAGGTTGATACAGATAGGTGGGAGTTTGCTAATGAAAAATTTCTTAGAGGGCAAAGGCCTTTGCTTAAGAATATTAGGAGGAGAAAGACACATCAACCTCAGGCTTCACAATATGCTCTAGATCATTGTGTTGAAGTTGGGAGGTTCGGTCTTGATGGAGAGATTGATAGGTTAAGGCGTGACAAGCAGGTTTTAATGGTGGAACTGGTGAAACTTAGACAGCAACAGCAGAACACAAGAACTTGCCTGCTAGCAGTGGAAAAAAGACTAAGAAAGACTGAGATGAAACAGCAGCAAATAATGAGTTTCTTGGCCAAAGCAATGCAGAATCCAAGCTTTGTTCAGCAACTAATCCAACACAATGATAGAAGTAAAGAACTTGAGGAAGCAATCACCAAGAAGAGACAGCGGCGGATCGATCAAAGGTCCATGGATGTCGAAACTAGTGAACTTTTAGGAGCCAAAACTGAACCTAAGTGCTACGATGTTGCTGAATTTGAAGTTACTGAGTTAGATAAACTTGTTATGAACTTGCAGAGATTGACGGGGAGCCAAAACCATATAGAACTTGAGCATGTAGAAGAAAGCAAAGATCATGGAAGTAAAGGTAAAAGCCTTGATGAAGGGTTTTGGGATGATTTAATGGATGGTGATACTCATGATATTGATCAAGAAATATCAGTTTTAGATGTCGAAGAAGAAGATGAGCAGTATTTAGATGTTTTAGTTGAGCAACTGCGTTATTTGGGTTCCAGTTCCAAGTAGATAAGATGCTAAGATCACTTGTGAGTTTCCTATCTAACTTTTGATGACTTAAAAACCAGATCCATAGCTACGATCTAACAGTTTCATTACTGGCTTCTTTATCAGCGATCAAATGATGCCAAACCCAAGTAAAATTTTCTGGTTGGCTTGGCTTGTTGAATTTATCTTTCGCATTGACAAAAAGAATGTAATGCGTATAGCTTGATTGAATTGAAGTAATAATGTTTTGACTGATCAAAACAATTACAGGGTTATTCTTGGTGTTCATGTTGTGTTCTCCATTTATATCACTTTCTCTTTCCTTGCGTATATTTTAGCCATTTTATGCAGTTGTTGGAACTTGGTAAGACCTTCATTGAGTATAACATCACTAATGATGTTAAGGTTTATTTCGCTTTTGAAATATGTTAGAATTAAGTGACCCAAATTTTTATTTAAATAAAATACGATGAAAAATAAAATAAAAGTAAAATCCATATAGAACTAGACTTCTTTTATTTTATTTTAGAATAAGGTTTTAAACCTTATTAAACTCCATCTATTTTATATTGATTAGGATAAGGTGTTTCAATCCTACTAGAATATGGCTTTGCAAGCCTATAAATAGACATAGTCTATTCCTCTTGTATTTGAGTAAAAATTTTTCGACATAGTGAATTTTCTTCTCCTCTCGCCTGTGGTTTTTTTCCAAAGGGTTTTCACGTAAAATTTATGTGTTCTTTATTTTTATTTATTTTATTCTATTTTATTTTTCACAAATTGGTATCGAGCTTCCGGTTATTCATCTCGATCACGGTAATGGCGTCTTTGAAGTATGAAATTCATTGTTGGATCGCAACACCGATTTGCGTTGTGGCAAATTAAGATGCAAGCGCTTCTTGCAGATGGATCTAGAGGATGCCCTCGCTAGGATAGATAAGATGCCTTCGACATTAATGATGAAGAGAAGAAGCGTAAGGATCGAAAGGCATTAACACAATTACATCTACATTTGTCCAACGAAATTTTGCGGGATGTGATGAAAGAGAAAACGCCACGCATTATGGAAGAGGCTAGAACAAATATGTATGTCGAAAACTCTAACAAGCAAGTTGCATATGAAGCGGCGTCTTTATGCTCATCGCTTGGAGGAAGGTGCGTCAGACACCTAACACTTAACAGTTGTTTAAAGAAATTCTCTCAAACTTGGAGGCCATGGAGGTTCAAGATGATAAGGAAGATCTAGGGTTGATTCTACTTTGTTCGTTGCCCTGCCTTATTCAACCTTTAGAGACACGATTTTATATAGCCGCGAGTCTCTCACAGTTGATGAGGTTTATGATTCTTTAACCTCGTATGATAAGATGAAGCATCTTGTGGTTAAACCTAACTCTCGTGGAGAGGGTCTCATTGTTCGTGGGAGACAAGACCGGAATGTTGATGATGATCGTGGTAGAACACAGAACGGAATCCTCGTGGTAAATCTAAGGGTAGATCAAATCTTCAAACAGAGGTAAAACTTGCAACTTCGCAAGAAGAAAGGGCACATTAAACTGAGTGCTATAAGCTACAAAATAAGATTAAAAGGAGGTCGAATCAAAAGGAAAACAAATGAAAATTCGGTGAAGTCGATGTTGTAAAAGACTACAATGATGGTGAACTTCTAGTTGCTTCATCAATGATTCTAAAGTAAGCGAGGAGTGGATACTTGATTCAGTCTGCACCTTCCACATGAGTCCCAATCGGGATTGGTTTACAACTTATGAAACAAAGATCTCAAGGTGTTGTTTTGATGGGAAATAATGCTTCATGTAAAATCGCAGGTGTTGGAACAATTAAAGTTAAGATGTTTGATGGAGTTGTCAGAACACTTAGTGACGTGCGGCATGTTCCAGAATTGAAAAGAAATTTAATTTCGTTGAGTACTCTTGATTCAAAAGGGCATGATACACAAATTGAAAGTGGGGTTTTAAAGATTTCAAAGGGTCCCTTGTTGTGATGAAAGGGCAAAGAAAGATTGCCAAGTTATATGTTTTATGTGGTTCTATCATATCGGTGATGCAATTGCCGCTTCTCTTCCTTATCGATGATGATATTACTAAACTTTGGCATATGCGCCTAGGGCATATGAGTGAGAATGGCATGGCAGAATTAAGCAAAAGAGGACTTCTTAATGGGCAAGGAACTTGCAAACTGAATTTCTGTGAGCACTGTGTTTTTGGGAAGCAAAAGAGAGTTCGATTCACTAGAGGAATCCATAACACGAAGGAAACGTTGGAGTATATCCATTCTGATCTGTGGGGGCCGTCCAGAGTGCCTTCGAGAGGTGGAGCTAATTATATGCTAACCTTTATTGATGATTTTTCCAGAAAAGTTTGGGCGTTCTTCCTGAAGCAGAAAAGCGATGTGTTTTCCACATTTAAGTCTTGGAAAATTATGATTGAAAAACAGACGGAAAATGATAAAATACCTCCGCATGCATAATGGCTTAGAGTTCGCTCGATGAGTTTAATAGATTGTGCAAGTCGAAGGATCATGAGACACTTGACGATTCGTCATACTCCACAAAGAAAACGGCGTTGCGAACGAATGAACGAACGATCATGGAGAAGGTTCGATGTATGTTGTCAAATGCCAATTTACGAAGTCATTTTGGGCGTAAGCGACTTCATCGCATGTTTTTGATCAACCGATCTCCATCCGCTGCCATTGAGAAAAAGACGCCACAAGAGGTATGGTCCGTAATCCCGCTAATTATTCCGATTTAAAGATTTTTGGGTGTCTCCGCATGCTCATGTTGATAATGGAAAATTGGAACCAAGATCCATTAAATGCGTTTTCTTGGTTATAAAGTGGTGTAAAAGGCTATAAGTTATGGTGTCCTAAAATAGAAAAGTTGTGATTAGCAGAGATGTTGTTTTTGATGAAACCGCTATGCTACCTAACTTATCTCTTAAAGACTCTTCCAATAAAGAAAACCAAAAGCGGTGGAGCATCGATTAATACGAATCAACTCCTCAAGCCAAGACAAAATTGAGAATAGAGTTGCTTCTTCACCGCAATACTCTATCGCCAAAAACAGGACAAGAAGAGAAATTAAACCTCCAAAGAAGTATGCCGAGGTTGATCTAGTTGCTTATGCTTTAAATGTGGCTGAAGATATAGATGCGAATCAAGAGCCATTTAATTATTCTGAGGCGATTAGCTGTGAAGACTCAGAAAAGTGGATGTTTGCTATGCAAGAGGAGATGGAATCACTCCACAAAAACAAAACATGGGATCTTGTAAAACTTCCTAAAGGTAAAAAGGCTGTTCGTTGTAAATGGGTGTTTAAAAAGAAAGAAGGGACTCAAGGAGTTGAAGAACCCAGATATAAAGCAAGGCTTGTTGCAAAGGGTTACAGTCAAATTCCAGGAGTGGACTTCACAGATGTGTTCTCTCCAGTTGTTAAGCATAGTTCGATTCGAGCTTTGCTTGGTATTGTGGCCATGCATGATTTGGAGCTTGAGCAGTTAGATGTAAAACGCATTTTGCATGGAGAACTTGAGGAAGATATTTACATGCAACAACCGAGAGGTTTTATAGTCTCGAAAAAGAGGACTATGTTTGCTTGCTGAAAAAGTCCCTTTACGGTTTGAAACAATACCAAGACAAGGGGTACAAGAGGTTTGATTCCTTTATGACTTCTCATGATTTCAAAAGAAGTAGTTTTGACAGTTGTGTCTACTTTAAGAAAAATGTGATGGTTCTTTTGTGTATCTACTTCTTTATGTTGATGACATGTTGATAGCAAAGAAAAGATAAAAGAGAGATAAGAAAGGTTAAAGCCCAACTAAGTGAAGAATTTGAGATGAAAGATTTAGGACCAGCAAAGAAGATACTTGGTATGGAGATTCTCGAGATAGAAAAGCAAGTAAATTGTACCTAAGTCGGAGGGGTACATTGAGAAAGTTCTTTGCGTTTCAATATGCAGAGTGCTAAGCTCGTTAGTACTCCTTTAGCACCCATTTCAGACTTTCATCGGCCTTATCTCCTCAATCGATAATGAGATTGAGTACATGTCACATGTTCCATACTCTAGTGCAGAGGATCTCTCATGTATGCTATGGTTTGTTCACGCCCGATTTATCATATGCAACAAGTCAGCTTAGCGATACATGGCGAATCTCGGTAAAGAACACCGGAAAGCGATTCGATGGATTTTAAGATACTTACGAGGCACTACTAATGTTTGCTTACGCTTTGGAAGAACTAAAGATGGAGTTATAGGGTATGTTGATGCTGATTTTGCTGGAGACCTTGATAGAAGAAGATCTCTCACAGTTACGTCTTTACAATCGGAGGTTGTGCAATTAGTTGGAAAGCCACTTTGCAAACTACGATCGCTTTGTCTACCACCAAGCCGAGTACATGGCGATTACTGAGGCTTGTAAAGAAGCTATTTGGTTGAAGGGACTATTTAGTAAACTCAATGAAGACCTTCAAATCAGCACAGTATTTTGTGACAGTCAGAGTGCCATCTTTCTTACAAAAGATCAAATGTTTCATGAGAGAACAAAACACATTGATATTCGGTATCATTTTGTTCGTGATATTATTGCTCGTGGTGATATTGTTGTGAGCAAAATTAGCACTCATGAAAATCCTGCAGATATGATGACTAAGTCACTTCCTATAACCAAGTTTGAGCATTGCTTAGACTTGGTTGGTGTTCATTGTTGAAGTTAAACCCTTAAGGGGTTTTTTGGAAGAGGTGAAGAACTTGTTTATTGAAAGTTCGCGATGAAGAACTTGTTCATTGAGAATTTGTGTCAAGGTGGAGATTGTTAGAATTAAGTGACCCAAATTCTTATTTAAATAAAATACGATGGAAAATAAAATAAAAGTAAAATCCATATAGAACTAGACTTCTTTTATTTTATTTTAGAATAAGGTTTTAAACCTTATTAAACTCCATCTATTTTATATTGATTAGGATAAGGTGTTTCAATCCTACTAGAATATGGCTTTGCAAGCCTATAAATAGACATAGTCTATTCCTCTTGTATTTGAGTAAAAATTTTTCGACATAGTGAATTTTCTTCTCCTCCGCTTGTGGTTTTTTCCAAAGGGTTTCACGTAAAATTTATGTGTTCTTTATTTTATTTATTTTATTCTATTTTATTTTTCACAAAATATATAATTTTGTATATTTTGTTTTTGTTTTGAGAAAAATAAATTAAGTATGAAAATATATTTTGAATAGATAAATGGAGAAGAAAAACTTGAAGAAAAGTTAAGTTGTCATTAGTTAAGGACCCTACACATATTTATATTTTTCGATGGAAATCTTATTTAAATAATATCCTAATTATAATCTTTCAATTCGTTTTGATGTATGGTACGAACGGAAGATGCTACTAGTAACTTTCGAGCTTAAATAAAAATTTTAAAAATAAGATAAATTCATTTTGAATGCTTTAAAATTTTAAAACCATTTTAAAACTTTTTGTTTGTGATTGGAGGTGTTTGGGGTCAAGTGTGAGCTTCGGGGTACTCAAAACGACCAAAGCAATGCAAGTGGCCTTGTCCTGAGGCTAGGTATCTCTTGTACCCAGGGTATCGATACCTAGACTTGTTATTGTAGTAATTTAGCTACTATCAAGCTATGTTGTGATAAGAATAGGTTTGGTACCGGAATTTGGGTTCCCTAAGGCAAAAAATGGATCCAAAAACACTTAAAACTATCCCTAACCAACACCATATGGTACCAATAAGTCTCAAATAATTTTGAACACATTAAAATGACTTTTAGACTCATATTCATTCATAAAAACAAGTTCAACATTTCCAAGAAAAAAAAACTATATCTTATCATTCATCGAATTAAAACCAAATCATACAAACTTGTTATTGAATGGCACTCAACCTATGTACATGCCATGTTATAGGAGACAAGAACTAAGTACTAATATACACTCTTCAACTTTGCAAAGGTGATGGAGACTTCCAAAACAGATGTGACTTCACAAAATCCACAACGAATCTATGCGCAAGAAACAATGGCACATTAAGCATAAATGCTTAGCAAGCAATCAAGGAAGATACTCATCTTACCTTAAGGGCTCATAAAAGGTTATTTCACATTACAAAATAAAATTATAATGAGCATAATTCAAGTTCTCATATCATATATTTCATGAATTCACATTCCTTTTAATTAGATTGATTTATAAAATTCATTCCTCACTTTTTTTTTTAATTTCATAGCTTCATGGTTCAATATTATCTTATACTTAAAATTGCATTCAATAAAGTCATTTTTAACCCCAGGAATTCATTTCACAATTCATGTTTAAATCAATATTTTCATATATTATAATTTGATTCTTGTATAACATGAAAACCTTAGTAAACACTAGTAAAAGAAGACATGTTTACATGGTAATCATCCATAACACTTTAGGAAGCACATGAGTTGTAATAGCCCAAAATTGGGTCTAGTTGGAATAGAGGTTTCGGGACCACAAAATCCAAGATATAAATAATTATTTTATGATTATTTTGAGGTCTATGATATAATTTCATGATTGTGTGAAAATTTCGTGAAGAAATTCTATGCATAAAGTGCTCAATTTGAAGTTAGGGACTAAATTGAATAAGTTGCAAAACTTTCATTCTAGAAGTTTCTAGTATGAAATTGCTTTGAAATATTAATTAGGAGGTCTTAAATAGAAATTTGACCAGTTTCTAAGTGATGGACAAAAATTGGACATAGATGGAATTTTTGAAAGTTTAGTAAGGAAGGACATTTTGGTCATTTGGTAATTAAAAGAAATAAAAAGGGAAAATAAAGCCAACATTGACTCATCTTTCTCATGGAGGCCGAAATTAGCATAAAGGATGCCATGGCTAGGTTTTTCAAGCTTTCCAAGCTCAATAGTAAGTCCGTTCTAACCCCGTTTTTCAAGTTCTTTACATTTTTAGAATCCCGGTAATTTGATTAAGCTTATTCTAGCAATAATTTAAGCTAGGGTTCATATTTGGAAAAATACCCAGAGGCAAAATGTGTTTATTTTTCTGTTTTATAATATAATATGATGTTTTAAATTATGTTAGACAACTTGTGCTACTCGGTTTTGAGTGAAAACGAGTAAAAGGGCTTAATCGGTAAAAATACCTAATAGTCAAAA
Organism: Gossypium arboreum; assembly: GCF_025698485.1. Lineage (NCBI taxonomy): Eukaryota > Viridiplantae > Streptophyta > Magnoliopsida > Malvales > Malvaceae > Gossypium > Gossypium arboreum. The sequence continues at coordinate 65,692,132 of NC_069079.1, read as the reverse complement.
GTATATGTTAGAGTGAGAATTTGATGTTTCCACAGAAGGGAAAAGTGATCAGAATGTCATAAAATATAAGAATAAGGGATGAAATTTAATTCCCGAGCCTAGGGGAAAAAGTGTAAATATGCAAAAGTTTAGGGGTAAAATTGTAATTTTTCCAAAGTTTGAGTTAAGGACTATTTTGAATGGTACATTAATTAAATAAGTAAAATATAATGTTTTAGATCCCGGAAAACGAGATTTGAACCTAGAATGAGAGAAAAATCGAAAATTGGGAAAGTTGGTAAAATGGCCGTTTTAGTATCGAGGTAAGTTCATATGTATAATAAGCATTAATTTATGAATGTTTCAATGTAAATTGATATATTCATTATGATTTCCGAGGTGTTGAAAGTATGTAAGTTGGTATGATAATAATACAGCAATAATGCTGTAATTTATATTTGAAAGTTAAATTTAGTGAATTAATTGAATTATATTAAATTAAATGATGATGGTGCCAAGTTTATGAATTGATTTAAAAATATGTCTATGGTACATGAAGTGCATTGAATTATCATACATAAATGTGATTTCTATGATTGTGGATATTATAGGAAATTGTAAGTTCATATGATTTTTAATAAGGCAATGTGTAATTTAATGTTATTGCCTTGATATTAAATGAGATGTAAGTTTATATGTAAGTAATACATCAATATTACTCAGTATTATGATATTTTATAATAATATTGGAAATATGTTTGTGGATATTTACTTGATTGGTGAAATTGTTGGAAAAAAAGAGAGAAATCCTGGTTGAACCTTCGGAAAGATTGGATGATACAGATAGTATGTAGCTAGGTCACATGTATGGTGCTGAGTGCACATCATGTGTACAAGAGAGCTACAAGACATTATGATGTAGCTAGGTCGCATGGGTGATACTATGTGTACACCATGTAGACAAGAGAGCTACGGGATATATGTAGCTAGGTCGCATGCGTGGTTCCAGGTGAAGACACCATGTAGACAAGAGAGCTACGAGATAAATTGGCTTGGTCACATGGGTGGTACTAAGTGTTCACCATGTTTACAAGAGAGCCGAACTATATGATGGGTGGAGCTATGTGCTGAAACCACCAAGTATCGAAGATTGATCCAAAGTTTTCAACGGGAGACTCTCTATGTATTGCTTTGTGAGTTTTGTGATGAAGTGCAGGAACTTGGTTATGTGAATGATGTGTTCATTAAGTGACCAGGATGTGGTAAGGTTATAAACAAGTAAGTTATACATGAGGATGATTTTATGGTGACCTTGTGATCATGGGCCTATACTTGTGATGTATGAAATGTGGTGAAAATGATTTGTGATATGTATGTTAAAATGAGGTTACTACAAAGAAAGTGTGAAAGAGTGAATTAGGAATAAAACTGTTTTGGACAGTAGCAGTGACGTGATTTTGAAAAATCACCAAAAATAGTAGAAATTGAATCATAGACTAAATGAGATATCAAATTAAATATTAATGAGTCTATTTTCATATAAAAGAAATAGATCAAGAAAAGGAGTTCTATATTTTGAGATATTTATGTTTTTGTGAGACTGGTTCAAAATAATTACGTGATCCCCTGTTCTGACTTTGGAAAATCACAAAAATTTGGATAAAAATAATTAGAGGCTTAAAATTATATTTTTAAAATTCTCAATGAGTCTATTTTCAAGATAAATCAACAAGAACATTATCCGAGTTCTGTACTGTGAGATAATTAATTTTTAGTGAAGAGAGGTCAGCACTATCAGAAATGAATAAACTGTGCTAATTGGATAAACCAAAAATTATGAAAATTTTATGGTGGAAAGATATGTGAGTCTAGTTTTAGGGGAAATTTACGGATCTTAATTTGGAACTCTGTAGCTCGAATTATATATAAGTAAGTGACTCTGACTCGTGTGGACAGTTTGATGTGAGCATTTATTAGTAAATTGTGAAATCGTACTTACAAGAATGCTATATACATTAAGGATGTGGAATGGACAGGAGGAGGAGGAAAATATGTAACACCCCTATCCCGTATCCGTCACCAGAATAGGTAAAGGGGCATTACCGAACTTGAAGCTCATATCCGAACAGTAAAAATTTTGAATATTTTTTTTTATAAAGAACGTTCCTTTAGGTAAATACTAAAGACAGTCAAGGATACAATTTAACTGCTATAAGTACACATTCAAAGGATGCCATTTTCGCATGGCTTATATACATTAACCAAAATATTCTTCGGCCACTGGTCTATTCTTTACATGCCATAAAATAATTCAAAACATAACAGTAACAAGCAGTGGATAGTGATAGTGTGACTAGTTGCTAACGATCCCCGAGCCTGTAGCTTCCAAATGAGATCTATAAAACAGAGGAAACAAAGTAAACGGAGTAAGCATTACAATGCTTAGTAAGTTTTAAGCAGTGTCAATAGATAACAATCAAATTATAACATAGTTGTTCGTATTTTTATTTCACTCTTCCTTCGGGCATACCATCCCTTTACCGAATATGCCCATTTCATCATATATAATAGGCAGATAAATTCTCACTTGATAGTGATCTCTTATAAACATAGGTACATTACATATTTTCACCTAACTTTCCACATTGACCAAACGCACAATAATCATAGAACAGTCTTATTGCTTTACTCACATATGCATCACATAACGACCTTGTGATTTAGTCCAAATCAAGCTTAAATATAATCTCAAAATACATACCTGACCAGCTTAACGCATTGAACGTATTTATTACCAATTGTTACTGTGAAGTCGTATAATCTTATGCTTTACTCGAATCTTCATGAAACCTTTAGCTCGAATAGTCCCCGCACAGTAGTTATCGGGTCTTACCTGACAAAATCTCCACACGTAGTCATCGGGTCTTACCGGACATAATCTCCACACGTAGTCATCGGGTCTTACCCGGAATATATTTCCAAGTTTCATGTACATTTAATCACATGTTATAACATTCACATCGACTGTTATATTTGTAATTCATTTGCCTCATCAAATATCTAATAATACACACCTTTCACATTTGGTCATTCGGCCACAATATACACACATCTCCTACATATTTCACACTAGCCATTCGGCTTTACCACATATACATATCTCATACATATTTCACACTAGCCATTCGGCTTTACCACATATACATATCTCATTCATATTTCACACTAGCCATTCAGCTTTACCACATATACATATCTCATACATATTTCACACTAGCCATTCGGCTTTACCACATATACATATCTCATACATATTTCACACTAGCCATTCGGCTTTACCACATATACATATCTCATTCATATTTCACAGTAGCCATTCGGCTTTACCACATATACATATCTCATACATATTTCACACTAGCCATTCGGCTTTACCACATATACATATCTCATACATATTTCACACTAGCCATTCGGCTTTACCACATATACATATCTCATTCATATTTTATATTAGCCATTCGGCTTTACCACATATACATATCTCATATATATTTCACATTAGCCATTCGGCTTTACCACACACATATATATTTATCTTGTACATCAATTTCAGCAATAGCTTATAAGCAACTCAAATAGTTTCATCAATGTTTACAACAAATTCACATATTCACTACAAGCTGTTTTCCTAAGAAATAGTCACTAAATTATTTATAACTGGAGCTACCAAACTCAAAATCAATTTCTGTTAATTTTCCCTGAATATAGACTCATATATCTTCCATCCATAAAATTTTCATAATTTTAGGTTTGGCCAATCAATACCAGATTTTTCTTAAAGTTTCCCCTGTTTCACTGTTTGACTAATCTGACCACTCTTCACTACGAATCAAATTTCTCATTGTACAGAATTAAAAATATGTTCTATTTAATTTCATTTGAAACTAGACTCACTAAGGAGTCTAAGCATATAAATTTTATCTTATAACCATTTTTGTACAAATTATAATGATTTTCTAAAAACAGAACAGGGGATTTTGGAGTCATTCTGACACTGTCTCACACAACTTTAAATATCTCTTTATAGGAAATTTCTTTGCTTACACGGTCTCTTTTATAAGAAACTAGACTAATTAAGCTTTGATTACATATTTCATTCAGCCTATAATTCCACACCAACAATTTATAGTGATTTTCTAAAATCACGTTACTGCTGCTGTCCTAAGCAAATTATTACAATTTGCTCTTAAATTTCCAAGTCCAAACACTTATGAACTTACCATTTGAGTTTAAGACATATCATGGCCACATCATATCTTATTAAATCAACTCATTATGATTGAATTTACTCAACGTTTAATCACTTAAAACTTACCTCGGAAGTTGTTGAACGATTTCAACGGCTATTCGATCACTTTTTCCTTTCCCTTATCCAGCTTTGATCCTCTAAGCTCTTGAGCTAAATCAAACAATTTGCTTCCCAATCAAACACATCACATGGCATCCATATATATTTTAGAACCATTCTTAACATACTACTCATTTACAAAACAAAACACTCATATCACATTTATAAAACTACAAGCCGAATATACCTATACTTACCTCACTTAAACATCAACCCTCAATTCATGTACATTCTCAAATAGAGTAATCCTTACTTGAACTATTAGCCAACTTTATCAAATGAACAATTTTACTTAAAGTTCTATATATATATATATATCTACATAAGTGCTTAGATACCATGTTTCCAACAATTATTTCCTAGCTTAGTAGTCGAACCAATATTCAATAACAAACTCCTCTTTGATCAAATATATATTCGGCAAGGACATGATAATTTATACTACATCAATTTTAAGCACATAAATTACTCAAACATAACCAAATTCACATTCGGTCTTGGCACATAATAAGGTAGCCGATTCTTTACCCTTAGCACCCAATGCTCACATATGATTATTTGTATAGTTCAAACACTCATCTACCATCGCTCATCTAAATTTAACACGAAACAACAACCATATATCTCTTCCATTTTCTACCATGGCCGAATGCTCTAGCTACCACACCGTCTCAAATTTTGCCATGGGTTAAGCAAAGAACTTAATGACTAACTCAAAAATGCTAAAAAGAAAATCCAAGAATCATCAATCCACCATCACATGTATCATTACAAAGCTTCACACTTAGCATGCTAATGACATCAACACAAATCCACCTTAGCGAAACTTAACTCATACAAAACCTATCTTCAAACCATAAAATAGGTAGAATTTAACTAATCATCTAAATGGTGCATAAGTTTTTTTTCAAGAATGGCATTGAACTTACCTTCCTCTTGCTATCCACCTTGGCGAATTTCTTCCCTAAAGAATTTTCTTCCTCCTCTTTCTCTAGTCACGGCAATGGGGAGTAAGGGTGAGACAACTTTGGTTTCTCCTCCCACTCACCTCATGTTTTATCATTCTTAATTCACTATTTTATTTTCTAAACTAATAATGCTAATAGAAAATTCATATTATCATCAATGACCCATCCATGGCCGGCCACTACTCATTATAATTGGAAATTTGACATGCAAACCCATCATTCTTATAACATGCATTAATTGATCCTTATAGATTAACTTTGTCACATTTTAAAAGTGTCACACATAAGTCCTATTAGCTGAATTCACATGCAATCGACTAAATCAAGCTTAAAACTTTCACACATTCATATTCACACATTTTAGACAATAAATATCATATTCAAATACTTCGGTGATTCGGTTTAACGGTCCCGAAACCGCTTTCCGACTAGGGTCAATTTAGGGCTGTCACAAAATAAATATATGTGGAATACATGGAAACTATGGTATATGAAATATTGATATAATGAAATAAATGATATCTATTTATAAGAAAACAGAAAGAGAATGATATGTATCATGACATGTATATATATATATATATATATATATATATGACTAGTCTCAATGTAATGCTTGTTGGATATAGAGTTGAATTGAAATGTTTCAGCAAACATGTTATTTTATGATCTCAATTGTGGTATTTTATAAAGATATGATCTAGTTTTAAATATGAATGCTTGATGATTAAGTGAAGATATTTTGTAAGATGATAATCTTGGTATAAATGTATAAGTGGTACTATAATAAACAAGGTAAAATGAGTATGAGAGACACATGTATGATGACATACAAATGCTATGTTTGTGGTTTAATTGAGAATATTTAATCATTAAATGAATACCATGTTATATGCTTTTGATTTTGTATAAGTGTGTAAGAGATTAAGGTGGACCAAAGCTTGGAAAATAGCCTAGGTATATTCCACACAGGCAGAGACACAACCATGTGTCTCAGCCGTGTATGGAACACGACTTTGGGACACGGGCGTGTGGAGCCTTAAAGCATGAAGTTTCCAAGATTTTCGTAAGTTCTCGGTTTAGTCCTGAACCCTTTCTAAAGTATGTTTTGGGCTCCGTAGACTCAAATAAGGGATTATGTGTAAGTGAATGAATGTTTTGAAATATGAATGAAATTTTATGGCCCGTATTTTAGTTTAATGTTTGTATGTTTGTCCGGTAACGCCTCGTACCTTATCCCGGCCTCGGGTACGGGTAAGGGGTGTTACATGAGGGTTGGCTCGAAGGCATCATATAACATCCCTCCTAACACACCTAAAGGCTTATGGGAGCACACAATGCACCACACAATGATACACCTAAATGCAAGGCTTGAACGTGATATAAAGCACACAAAAGTGCGACACCTCCTAAGCAAAAATAGAATTCCATATTTATTCTTTATTAGCATCTTAGTCGTATCCTAAATATTTCTCTAATTTTACTATGGAAAAGTTTAATTAGCAATTTGATTGGGACGCGTGTAGAACATGATCACAATTTTGCTAAAGTCATAGATTTGCCTTAAGGCTCTAGACGAAGGAAAGGAAACTTGGAGTTTGTCACAATCTAAAATGTAATAATCCAAGTTAGATCTAATAATCAAAAGGGCATAAACTAAGACAAGCAATTAAGATAGAAAAAAAAACAAGAAAATCAAATCAAATTAGGAATCTTAAGAGAGAGTCCAATTTGGCTATGGAGTGACTTGTTCTTGATGAGTTCTAGTCGAATTAGGGCTACCAATATGAGAAAATAAAGAGTTAAGAACATATTTGAACAATAGAGCAAAGAACTGAATGAAAACACAAGATAATTAGAAAAGAACATTTAGCCAATAAAGAATACATGAGAACTATCCAAATCTCTATATCGGGCTTTCATCTTTTTTTAGAGGATTGTCCAAAGATAGCAAAAGAAAGAGAATATATGAGAAAGGTTCCTTATGCTTCAGTAGTAGGAAGTCTCATGTATGCTATGTTATCCACACGTTCGGAAATTTGTTTTGCAATAGGGTTGGTGAGCCGATAGTAGGTGAATATCGGTCTGAGACATTGACAAACAGTTAAGCATATACTTAAGTATTTACGAAGAACGAAGGTGTAACAACTCACCCAGCGAAGTCCTGACTATTTAAGTGTAGTTTATAAAGGTAAGGCTTAACGGTAAGTTTCAAGTGCCCAATGTTAAGACTCGATTCAGTGTAATGTAATAGTCTGGTTTTGACCCTAGTCGAAACAATAGTTTTGGGACCACATATCCAAGTCAAAAAAATATTTAAATATTATTTTTCGTGATTATGTTATCTGAATGAGCATGTGTGAAAATCTCGTATGAAAATTTGAATGTTTGTGTGCTTAATTTTGAAAAAAGACCTAATCGCGTGAAATGTGAAAGTTGCTTGCTACTTGTTAAAAGTGCTTAATTGATTTGGCTTTATGATTGTGAGGTACTTATGAGGTTATTTGACCATTGAAGGAATTAAATTTCATAAAAGGGCATGTGTTAGGTGAATGAATAATTTTATAACAAAGGGTAAATTTGGAAATTAGTTAATGATATGTTTTATAATAAAACATAAGCATAAATTAAGTCATTTTCTTTCATCTTTGTCGAAATTGAAGAGAAAAGTATAGGATTTATGTGTTTGAAGCATTCGGCCAACATCTAGCTTGATTAAAGGTCCATTTTTGTTTGGTTTTTGAAAATTTCTATGTTTTTGTAATCGTTGCTTCGTATATTATCAAACCCATGCCTTCATTTATGGTTTTTTTAATGATTTTGAAATGTTCCATGGATAAATTCATGAGCTTTGTGATGTTATTTGTTGAAATATGAAAGCTTGATGTTGGGTTTACATGTTATGTCTTTGGATTTTTAATGAATTTGAGCAATTTGGGCTAAATTGTGAAAATGATATTTTGAGGGACTAAAATGTAAAATAAATGAAATGTATGGACTTGTATGAGAGCTATGAAAATTTGGCCAAGCTTGTGTACAAATGAATTATGTGTATTTTGTGATTTTGTGAATTAGGGACTAAAGTGTCAAAATGTAAAAATATGAGGACTAGTTTGCAAAATGCCCAAAATGTGTTTTTGTGGATTGTTTTGAATGAATTTGTGATTGAAATGGCTAATTTTTAATTGAATTAGATCGAGAATTAAAGAATATTGATTTAGATTTGGGAAAGTCGAAAGTCGTTGAATAGTCGACTCCATGTTCAAATACGTACGAGGTAAGTTGATATACAAATAAGCTTGTTTGAATTGAATTATTATTTTTCATTTGATATTGATTTGTGATGAATGAATGTCTGAGCTAACTAAATGCTATCCGAGAAATTAGCAACAAAGTTACGACATCTGAAAAGCCCCGTACGAACCTTAGGAATAGTTAGGATACATGTGTCATGGCAAAGGATTCCGATATGTGTTATTGTGTAAGACCACATCTGGGATGTTGGTATCGACTTCTATTTTACATGTTAGACCATGTTTGGGACATCGGCATCGTATCTGATTTCGTGTGTAACATCCCAAAATAGGGCCTAGTGGAATAGTAGTTTTAAGACCACAAAATCGACGTTAAAATAATTTTTTTATGATTTTTATGAGGTTTAGAATATGAATATATGCATGTGTTAAAGTTTCATGAACAAATTCTAAGTATAAGATGTCCAATTAGAAATTAGGGACCAAATTGAATAAGTTGCAAAATTTTTGTTTTAGAAGCAATTTGAATGAAATTTCTTTGGATTATTAATTAGGAGGTCTTAAAGAGAAATTTTCCTAATTTCTAAGTTTTTGGACAAAAATGGGCTTGTATGGAAAAATTTGAAGGAAAGACATGAGGGGCATTTTGGTCATTTGGTATATTAATGAAATAAAAAGGGAGAATAAGACAAAAATCAGCTCATTCTCTCCATGTTGTTGTCGAAATTTTAGGGTTCTCCATAGCTAGGGTTTTCTAGCTATCCAAGCTCTATAGTAAGTGCTCCTAAGCCCCGTTTTTAATGTTCTTCGTATTTTTGAAATCCCTGAAACTTGCTCTCTCTTTTTCTACCCATATGTCATGCTAGCGTTCATGTTTAGAAATTTACCCATGCATGAGAAGCTTATGTTTTGATGATTTATGGAGGGGCATGAGAGTTTAAAGGATGGTAAATAACTTTTACTAAGTAGATTTTCATGGAAAGGGCTTTAAGGACAATTTTGTAAAAGTTGTAGAAAAGGGTAGAAAAATGTGAAATGAAGGAAAATGTGGGCTGTTATGAACATGAAAAATGTTCGGCTAGGCTTGCGTAACCCATACGTTATATTATTCGAGCCTAGGGACTAAAATTGCAAATATATGAAAGTAGAGGGTAAAAATAGTAATTTTACCTAAGTATGAATTTTGGGTCATTTTGAGTAATTTATGTATTAAACGAGCTAAATTTGGTATTATAGATCAAGAGAATCGAGATATGGGCCTTGATCAGGGAAAGAACAAGGTTTATGAGGTTTAAGCTCGATTTCTAATATTTTGTACCGAGGTAAGTACATATGCAAATAAATACATTAATTATTGTTATTAAATGATTTATTGATATTTGTATGCTTAATATGCTTATTTGGCTATGTTGATAATATAACATGTTTTGATGCTTTGCTATATGATTATGAGACGTTGGTCATATGAAAGAAACCATTATGTGAGTATGTTCGGTAAAGGTCTGGAAGTCTAAAATCCCGTTTGAACCTTAAGAATAGTTGAGGATACAAGTGACATGTCACTAGGATAGTTATGTGTGTAATGAGCTCATTTAATATGTGATACATGCTAGGGTCTGGCTGCTGGGTATCCTGAGTTGTGTTCGGATACTCTTTTAGCTCTTTGAGTAGCCTCGTTGAGAGCGGCATGTGATTCTGTGATATGAGGCACTCCGGTGCACATTTTTGTCAAGTAGCCAAGGCTATGTTCAGGCACTTTGGTGTATTTCTTTCGTGTGTCCAAATCATATTCCAAGTGTTCAACGGGTAACGTAATATGAATTCTGAAAGTAAAATTTAAGTAAGCTAGATGTGTGCAAGATGGCACAGGTATGTACTAAAACCCTATGAGGACTTAGTATATGATGATATTTTGAAAGATATGTCATTGGATAAGCATGTGCATATCAATATGGAAGGTAAGTATACATATGACCTGATGAAAAGTGTCATAATGGATAAGTAATTATGCATAGATTATCAATAATTGCAAAAATGTAGATTATTTGTATGTGTACTTTCTAAGCTTTAAAGCTTACCCTCCTATCTTTTCCCTTCTCTTTAGATACGTCAAGCTAGCTCAAAGGATCAGGAGACATCGGAGCTCGGATCACACTATCTTCAAGAATTTTGGGTATAAAAAGGTTCAATTATTTTGGCATGTATAGGAAAATTATCTATTTTGTTTATATGTGTCATGTTGAAGTAGCCGAGTGTAATGACTCTTTTGGGCATTGATTACTTTGTATGTGGCCATGTGATTTGGTCCATATTAATGATTAAGATGTATCCCTAAGCTTACCTTTACATGCATACTAAGATGTGTATGTGTTGGTTTGATGGATGACTATTTATTTGCTAGTATGTGGTTGTATGATTTAGCACTCATAATGGATTGATAATAAGGAATATGGTAAACCATGAAATTGGTGTGGAATGACTAAAAGATAAGGTTGTGCGAATACTAATAGTCTAGTATGAAAACGGGTCATAGTGAGGCTATAATGTTGCATGTTTAAGTGTCCAAATATTTCATGGGATATGCCATTGAACATATGGAAGTGTATGATTGTTTAAGGGTGACCTATGGCTTGGAGAGTAACCTCCAAATAGTCTACACGGGTAGACACACGGCCATGTGTCTAGGCCGTGTGTGACATACGGTCAGCCATGGGCATGTCGTTTGGCCGTGTGTCCCCTGCACCTTGAATTTTAGGTTAACATGCATGGTAGTAAACATACGGGTAGAGACACGGCCATGTGTCTCAACCGTGTGAAAGACACAATGTCTGGCCACAGACGTGTGCTTGGCCGTGTGCCTCAAATTTGTATGATGACATCATAAACAGAATGCTCACTAAAATCACATGAGCTACCACACGGGTGTGTCCCAGGCCGTGTGAGGGACACGGGCCAAGGACACAGGTGTGTGCTTGACCGTGTGAAATAATTAAAACAAGAATTAAGAACAAGTCAAATAATTATCATACAATTTAGATAATAGTAACAAGATTTGTCTTAGGTTTCATTCCCCTTGGGTATTTAGGGGGTTTAGTTCAAAATTATAAAAGAAAAAATCTCAGAAGAATAATGAATACAAAACATAAAGAAAACCCAAAACCCCTGAATAGAAATTGAAGGGAGATCTTTAATCTTGACGATGAATCCAACTTCTGAGATGGACCAATCTGCTTCCCTTGAGTAATTCCCTGCTTCCTACTCCGCGTCTCTATTCTAAGTGCCTCCTCTAGTGTTTAAATAAGCTTTAGAATGCCTAAGAGCCCTCAAAAGTGGCCTTTTCCGAATAGGGCTATACTTGGGCTCGGCAAGGACACGCCCGTATACGATTACTCCATCCCGTGGTCAAGGCTGTTGAATAGGCACTGGCGTGTAGTCTACCCGTGTAAGTCATGCTTCGATCCTACCAAATGGACACGGTCGTGTGACAAGCCCATGTGAGGAAGTCCAGGCCGTGTTGATTTCTCATGTAGGTCCATTTTCTTCGTTTTCAGCCCGTTTCTCACTCTTTTTACTCTCCTATGCTCACCTAAGTATAAAACATGAAATTAAAGGATTAGGAGCATCAAATTCGCCAAATCTAAGGAGAAACCATCCATAAATGTGCTGGGCATGGGATAAACATATGTATAAATTACGGTTTATCAAAAACTGAGGATAAAGTTAAGGTGATTCAAGATTGTCTGAAAGCAGCGTCGGATAGACAGAAATCGTATGTAGATTTGAAAAGAAAATAAATTGAGTATCAAGTGGGTGACAAAGTATTCTTAAAGGTATCACCTTGGAGAAAGGTTTTAAGATTCGATAGAAAAGGCAAATTAAGTCCTCGTTTTATTGGGCCTTATGAGATTATCGAGAGAATAGGATCGGTTGCCTATCGCTTAGCTTTGCCATCAGAGATGGAAAGGATCCATGACATGTTCCATGTATCCATGTTACGTCGATATAGATCAGACCCTTCATATGTGATTACCCCGACAGAGGTTGAAATTCAACCGGACATGACTTACGGTGAGGAACCAGTTAAGATTTTGGCCAGGGAAGTTAAACAACTGAGGAACAAAAGTATTGCCCTTGTGAAGGTATTATGGCATAGACATGGGGTTGAAGAAGCCACTTGGAAATTAGAGGAGACTATGAAAAGTCAATATCCGAACCTGTTTACTGGTAAGACTTTCGAGGACGAAAGTCCTTAAGGGGGGAGAAATGTAACATCCCAAAATAGGGCCTAGTCAGAATAGTGGTTTCAGGACCACAAATCCGACATTAAATTATTGGTTTTATGATTGTTATGAGGTTTAGAATATGAATATATGCATGTGTTAAAGTTTCATGAAGAAATTCTAAGTATAAGGTGTCCAATTAGAAATTAGGGACCAAATTTAATAAGTTGCGAAATTTGTGTTTTAGAAGCAATTTGTATGAAATTGCTTTGGATTATTAATTAGGAGGTCTTAAAGAGCAATTTGCCCAATTTCTAAGTTTTTGGACAAAAATGGGCTTGTATGGAAAAATTTGAAGGAAATACATTAGGGGCATTTTGGTCATTTGGTTTATTAATGAAATAAAAAGGGAGATAAGTCAAAAATCAGCTCATTCTCTCCATGTTGCTGTTAAAATTTTAGGGTTCTCCATAACTAGGGTTTCAAGCTTTCCAAGCTCTATAGTAAATGCTCCCAAGCCTCGTTTTTAATGTTATTCGTATTTTTGAAATCCCGATAACTTGCTCTCTCTTTTTCTACCCATATTTCATTCTAGGGTTCATGTTTAAAAATTTACCCATGCATGAGAAGCTTATGTTTTAATGATTTATGAAGGGATATGAGAGTTTAAAGGATGGTAAACAACTTTTACTAAATAGATTTTCATGAAAAGGGCCTTAAGGACTATTTTGTAAAAGTTGTAGAAAATTGTAGAAAAATGTGAAAGGAAGGAAAATGTGGGTTGTTATGAACATGAAAAATGTTCAGCTAGGCTTGGGTAACTATGAAATCCCATACATTGTATTATTCGAGCCTAGAGACTAAATTGCAAATATATGAAAGTGTAGGGTAAAATCATAATTTTACCCAAGTATGAATTTTGGGTCATTTTGAGTAATTTATGTATTAAACGAGCTAAATTTGGTATTATAGATCAAGAGAATCGAGATACGGGCCTTGATCGGGGAAAGAATAAGGTTTATAAGGTTTAGACTCGATTTCTAATATTTGGTACTGAGGTAAGTACATATGCAAATAAATACATTAATTATTGTTATTAAATGATTTATTGATATTTGTATGCTTAATATGCTTATTTGGCTATGTTGATAATATAACATGTTTTGATGCTTTGCTACATGATTATGGGACGTTGTCCATATGAAAGAAACCATTATGCGAGTATGTTCGGTAAAGGTCTGGAAGTCTAAAATCCCGTTTGAACCTTAGGAATAGTTGAGGATACAAGTGACATGTCACTAGGATAGTTATGTGTGTAATGAGCTCATTTAATATGTGATACATGCTAGGGTCCGGGTGCTGGGTATTTTGAGTTATGTTCGGATACTCTTTTAGCTCTTTGAGTAGCCCCGTTGAGAGCGGCATGTGATTCTGTGATATGAGGCACTCCGGTGTACATTCTGTCAGGTAGCCAAGGCTATGTTCAGGCACTTCGGTGCATTTCTTTCGTATGTCGGAATCATATTCCAAGTGTTCAACGGGTAACGTAATATGAACTCTGAAAGTAAAATTTAAGTAAGCCATATGTGTGCAAGATGGCACAGGTATGTACTAAAACCCTATGAGGACTTAGTATATGATGATATTATGAAACATATGTAATTGGATAAGCATGTGCATATCAATATGGAAGGTAAGAATACATATGACCTGATGAAAAGTATCATAATGGATAAGTAATTATGCGTAGATTATCAATAATTGCAAAAATGTAGATTATTTATATGTGTAATTACTAACCTTTATAGTTTACCCTCCTCTCTTTTCCCTTCTCTTTAGATACGTCAAGCTAGCTCAAAGGATCGGGAGACGTCAGAGCTCGGATCACACTATCTTCAAGGATTTTGGGTATAAAAGGGTTCAATTATTTTGGTCATGGCATTATAGGAAACTTGTCTATTTTGTGTATATGTGTCATGTTGAAGTAGCCAAGTGTAATGACTCATTTGGGTATTGATTACTTTGTATGTGGCCATGTGATTTGGTTCATATTAATGATTGGGATGTATCCTTAAGTTTACCTTTACATGCATACTAAGATGTGTATGTATTGGTTTGATGGATGACTATTTATTTGCTAGTATGTGGTTGCATGATTTAGCACTCATAATGGATTGATAATAAGGAATATGGTAAACCATGAAATTGGTGTGGAATGACTAAAAGATAAGGTTGTGTGAATACTAATGGACTAGTATGAAAAGGGGTCATAGTGAGGCTATAATGTTGCATGTCTAAATGTCCAAATATATCATGGGATATGCCATTGAACATATGGAAGTGTATGATTGTTTAAGGGTGACCAATGGCTTGGAGAGTAGCCTCCAAATGGTCCACACGGGTAGACACATGGGCATGTGTCTAGGCCGTGTATGATACACGGTCAGCCCCATGGGCATCTCGTTTGGTCATGTGTCCCTTGCACCTTGAATTTTAGGTTAACATGCATGGTAGTAAACACACGGGCAGAGACACAGCCGTGTGTCTCAACCGTATGGAGGACACGGCCTCTGGCCACGACCTTGTGCTTGGCTGTGTGCCTCAAATTTGTATGATGATGTCATAAACAGAATGCTCACTAAAATCACAAGGGCTACCACATTGGTGTTTCCCAGGTCGTGTGAGAGACACGGGCCAAGGACACGGGCGTGTGCTTGACCGTGTGAAAACCCCTGTAGGTTTGAATTGGAAAATAAATCCAATAATTCCACACGGGTGTGGGACATGGGCGTGTCCCCAAGCACACGAGTGTGTGCATAGCCTCCACATAGGCATGTGAGGCCTTAACCTAGAAATTTTCTTAGAATTTTTGTAAGTTCTCGGTTTAGTCCCGGACCGCTAATGATATATGTTTTGGGCCTTGTAGGCCCATAATAGGGACAAACTGACTTTAATTGATTGGTTTTAGTTTGAATGAAATTTTGTGGCCCGATTTTGTATGTTTGGTTCTGCTTAAGTTCGGTAGTGCCTTGTACCCTGTTCCAGTATCGGATACGGGTAAGGGATGTTACATTGTGTAAGACCCTGTCTGGGACTATGGCATCGATGTTTGATTGCATATAAGACCAAGTCTGGGACGTTGGCATTGTATATACTTTTCGGTCTATCTACGTATCCTTATGTTTCCGAACGGTTCAACCGGGCATTCCGAGAAAATAAATAACTTTGTGAAATCATATCGGATTCAGGTATGTTTACTTTGTATAACTTATTTGAGAATGAAAGGTAAGCATTTGAATATGAGATTTGTGTAAGCATTGGTATACAAAGTATAAATGATTTGATGATACTTATTTGATTTAAATGATATGTTTATTTGTATATGGCTTACTAAGCTTTTGAAAGCTTACTTTGTGTATGTTTGCATTGTTTTATAGATATCGAAGCTACTGTGAGCTCAGGGATCGTCGAGGATTGTAACCACACTATCAAACCTTACTTTGGTACTTTGAACATGTATATATTAAAGTATGGCATGTATTGGCTAAAAGTTGTGGAATTATGTTTTGTGGTGTACATATTTAGCCAAGTGATATGGTTAGTTTGTGTTTGAACTTATAGTTTGATAATGGTATAGGATATGTGATGCTAATGTGAAATTGTGGTATGCTTTGGTTGGCCAAAAGAAATGGTCAGTGTTGGGAAGTTTTGGTAAGTTTTGAGCAATTGATTGAATGGTTTATTGATCATGTGTTTAGGTATGATTTTAGTTTAAGTTTTGTTATGAATTGATTGATGAATTGAGAATTGAAATGATTGATAATGTTATAGCATGAATTATGTATGGTTTGGTATAGATATTGGCTGAAATGGTTGTGCAAATATGTTTGGTTTGGTGTTTGTAGGTTGACCCAAATTGGGGTGGCAAATTGGCTATTTAAATGGCCTATTTTTGTCCACATTGGTAGAGACACGAGCGTGTGTCTTAGTCGTGTGCGACACACGGCTATGTGACACGGTCGTGTGTCCCCTGGGTTACCCTACAATTGTAAGTCAGGTTCGAGCACTGCCAAAGGACACGGGCGTGTGGCTAGCCGTGTGGCCCAAGTCAGACTCGACCATGGCCAAGGCACAAAGGTGTGTCTTGTGGCAATGTGAACAAGTCAGTATGTATACCCTGTTTTGACAAGGCCTAGACACACGAGCGTGTCCAATGCCGTGTAAGGCACACGGCCTTATTACACGGCCGTGTGACCTGTACTTGTTTGAAAAATGTTTAAGTTTTGGGAAACTTTTTTCATGTCTTCGGATTAGTCCTGACTCTTTTTTTAACGCATGTTTTCGATCTTGAAGACCTATATAAGGGACTGTATAGTGATGTTGATCTCTGATGCTTTGATGTTTATGAAATGAAAGTTAAATGTTCTGATTCGTCTGGTAATGCCTTTAACCCTAGTCTGGCGACGAATACAGGTTTGGGGGTGTTACATGTAAGGACTTTCCTAATGCACTAATGATGCCTTAGTTTGGCAGACTGTGAATGAAAATAAAGGAACCCATGGTTAACTCTAGTATGTAATGTAACGCCCCCAACCTGTATCCATTGCCGAAACAGGGTTATGGAGCATTACCAGAGTTTACAGTTCAATTACATTTAATTTATGTCATTTTCTATATATTTTCGAAAATCAATCACAAAAAATCATAATGTCCCTCATATGGGTCCTTGAGGCCCAAAATACATATTAGACTCGTGTCAGGACTAAACCGGGATCATAGAAAATTTTTCGCGAAATCTCAAAATTTTTCTTAAGTGCAGAGGACACACACCCGTGTGACTTGGCCGTATGAGCCACACGGCCAATGAAATGCCCATGTCCCATACCGTGTGGGCATACGATGTGAGGCATATGGCCGTATTCTAGCCTGTGTCCTTACCCGTGTAACTCTCTAAATTGGGTCACATGGCCAGCCACACGCCCATATGCTAGGCCATGTGGACAATTTAATTTTCGAAAATTAAGTGCAGGGACGACCAAGACACACGCTCATGTGTTGGGCCGTGTGTCTCACAGGGTTGAGACACATGCCCGTGTCTCTGCCCATATGCTCAATTCTGAGCATTCTGTTTCTTGATTTTTAAGATGCAGAGGACACATGGACAAACCACACGCCTGTGCACACGGTCATGTATCACACACGGTTAAGGCACACGCCCGTGTGTCTGCCCATGTGGACAAAATAAGGTCATTTTCCAAGCCTTATTTCTCACCCTTTTTGATACATATAAACCAAGCCAAAACAAGTATTATGTATGTTATATTAACAAAAAATCAAATGTTTAAATTTCCGCAATTAAATTTATGTTTATTTGCAAGTTATTCAATTATACTAACTCAAAATTCATTTATCATTTGTTTTAGATATATATATCTTCTATCATTTAACCATTCCAACTCACATCAAACATGATATGGCATTATATAATTACATTAAAATATATTTTCCACTAGCCATTCCAGTGGCTAGTTACAACCAAACATTTCATCATTTTACCTGGCTTAGCCTATACATGCCATTATACCAAAATAAATTTGTATTTATACCAAAAACGGGCTGAAGGATAGGGTGATGATGCTCCGACTGATTTTCAACCCTAGCAAGCTTTTGAGCGCTATAAAATAGAGGAAAATTAAAATAGAGTGAGCATTTTATACTTAGTAAGTTTGTATAACAAGAATTTAACTTACCAATCATGCTCATTTAATTAAACATGTATAACATGCATCCAAACATTTTTTATCAATTGTCTAAACACAAGCTCTAATCAAACAAGTTAGACATATAATTCATATGTATATTAAGATAACAGAGATTAGCTCATCATAAAATAATTTTGAGTATTCCAAGGATATTCAAAAAAATAAATCATGTTAATCTCATGTTTTATTTAACAAATGTTTTATTTGTTGAATCATTAAAATATTGATGGATGCCTAGATAGTATACTCAAGGTATACAAATCAATGATTTGTCAACTTATGTTCAGGGGTACCCACAAAGGCACATAATTAGGAAACACACTCTCGAGCTATATATCAGGATACTCATATGAGCCATGTAACAAAAAGCTTATCCGGGCTATATCAGGAAACTTATAAGAGTCTATAACAGGAAGCTCATTGAGCTTAATAGGTAACTCCGAAGAGTTATTATCAAGGAGCTCCGAATAGCATAACAGCGAGTTCAAGCGAGCCATGTCAGGAAGATCATAAGAGCTTATATCAAGATGCTCACGAAGAGTTGTGTTTGTGTCTGCAATAAATGTTGGATCACAACCGATCGAATAGTGTAACAGGACGCTTACAAAGAGTTATGGTAGTGCGCAACACATGCAGAATCACTATCGATCAGGATGCATGCAGAAACTATATAGCAGGATGCTTAAGAGGGCTTATAACAGGATTGCTCATCTGAGCTATTTTCTGTCCATAGCATATGCAGGACCACATTCAATATGGGAAATCATGTATCCATCGAATCTCATTATTCAAACGAAACTTAACATTTTTCGGACATTATTGGACATGTGATTATTTCATACATTTATAACATTTATATAATTCACGTAAATACATGCCACACTCAATTCAATAATAAAAATAAACACAATTTATTTACACGAACTTACCTAGGCACTTGTTCGTTTATGAAAATCTACTAATCTGTCACCTTTTCTATTCCTCGATCTAACTCTTTATTCGATCTTTCTGAATCTATATAAATGAATTTAACATCAATTTAATCCATTTCATACTCAATTGAACTCAATTCACTTCCTAAGAAAAAATTACCATTTTGCCCCTATGCTTTTATAAATGACAATTTTGTCCTTAGGCTCGAAAAATAAAATTCAAGCAATTTAATCCCTATTCCAAGCCTAACTGATCTTTATATGTCTTAATAACAACCCATGAATTTTAGAAAAATTAGAATTTTTCCATGGGTTTTACTAGTTTCCAATTTAGTCCCTCATAATTTCATAAAAATTCTCTTTGTAAAAGTTGTTTATCTATCACCAACTTTTCATTTTCTACCATAAATTTTAAAATTTCAGCATATTCATCCATGAAAAAATTTTCATAATTTGATAACTTTGCAAATTAATCCCCAAAATAGATAAATTAAGCTATTATGAACTCAAAAATATAAAAATTACTAAAAATGAGACATGATTACTTACCCAATTAAGCTTGCTTGATTTCCTTTCTCCTTCCTAGGGTTTCCATGTATTTTAGGGAAGAAGATGATAATAATAATATGATAGTTCCATTTAAATTTATTACCATCCATTAATTTTTCAACATTCCAATTTAGTCCTTTTCTTTTTTCTAATTTTCCATGGATGATTCATCAAAAATATCTACTACTCCATTTAATGGTTTAATTGCCATATAAGGTCCTCAAGTTTTGAATTTCATAGCTAATTAATCCTTATAGCTACTAGAATTCAACTTTTGCATTTTATGCAATTTGATCCTTTCCATAATTAAACATGAAATCGATAAAATTTTCTTATAAAAAATTTCATACATCTTTCCTATAATAATACAAACCATGCAATAATATCAAAATAAGTTTTCTTTATGACTTGGATTTGTGGTCCCGAAACCACTATTCCAATTCCACTAAAAATGGGCTATTACATGTACAACATATAGGATATTCTGAAAGAACAAAGTTTATGACTAACTCTGAAGAAAGGTAAGTATAACAAATCAAAGAGTGTTGGTAAGAATATATATAACAAATCAAAGAGTGTTGGTAAGAATATATATAACAAATCAAAGAGTGTTGGTAAGAATATATATATGTGTAAGGTACATAGTATAAAAAAGTACTATTGGTGAAGTAGTGTTCGCCCAAAAGACCTTTTCGGCGTATAAAATAGACGGACTCTAACATGAAAACAAATAGACAATGACTCCTCGTCAAGTTACGACGATAAGTGAAATAAAAGTGGTAATATGAAAGGAATGGTTATAAGGTTTGAGTCCACGCCAGTGATATATTATATCTAGTGACCAATGGGGTCCCATGGTAGCTAAGTTGTGAGGAAAGGTGGTTAGGAATTAACCAAACATAAACTAGAAGGGCTAAGGGCTAAAAGAGTAATCAAGTAATTTCTTAAAGGTGGCATGTAACACCGTTAACCCGTATCCGTTGCCGAAACAAGGTTACGGAGCATTACTGGAATATACAGATCAAGTAAATAAATATTTCATTTTATATAGTATTCATGTCAGAAATCAAACATAAAGTCCCTTATATGAACCCTCGACGTCCAAAACATGCATTAAGAACGAGTTGGGACTAAATTGGGTACTCAAAGAATTTTTTGCAAACTCTTAAGATTATTCCTAGGTGAAGGGTCACATGCCCATATGTTCAAGCTGTGTG
This sequence comes from Gossypium arboreum, assembly GCF_025698485.1. Taxonomy (NCBI): domain Eukaryota; kingdom Viridiplantae; phylum Streptophyta; class Magnoliopsida; order Malvales; family Malvaceae; genus Gossypium; species Gossypium arboreum. The sequence goes on along the minus strand of NC_069079.1, from coordinate 65,670,840 downwards.
GTTCGAATGGCCAAGGGACACGCCCGTGTCTCAGGCTATGTAATTGTAACATCCCGAATTAGGGGCTAGTTGAAACAGTGGTTTTGAGACCACAAATTTGAGATATATATAATTATTTTATGATTATTATGAGGTTCATGATATGTATGCATGCTTGTGTGAACATTTCATAAAGAAATTCTATGCATAAAATGTCCAATTGAACTTTAGGGACCAAATTGAATAAGATGCAAAACTTGTGATCTAGAAGCTTGAAGGATGAAATTGCTTTAGATTATAAATTAGAAGGTCCTAATTAGCAATTTGACCAATTTCTATAATTTTGGACAAAAATGGACATGCATAGGAAAAATTTGAAAGAAAGGCCTTAAGGGCATTTTAGTCATTTGGTAAATAAAAGAATAAAAAGGGAAAATCAAAGCAAAAATGTGCTCATCTCGATCATGTGGTTGTTGAAAATTCTAAGCACTCCATAGCTAGGGTTTTTGACATTTTCAAGCTCAATAAGTGTTCCCTAGTCCGTTTTTAATGTTCTTTACATTTTTGAAGTTCTCGTAGCTTGATTTACCTATTTCTACTCTTATTTTGAAGTAGGTTTATGTTTATGTTCAAAAATTTACCCATGTTTGAAAGACATGTATTTTGATATTTATGGAGGAATATGAAAGTATGGTGTAAGATAAACATCTTTCACAAAGTTATTTTTCATGAAAACCACTAAAAAGGACTATTTTGTAAAAGGTGTAAAATAAGTGAAAAGTAAGGGCTGTTATGAGTACAAGGAAAGTTCGGCTAGGCTTGGGTAACAAAGAAAATGCATGCATTTCGTTTTACGAGCCTAGGGACTAAATTATAAATAAGTGAAAAGTTAGGGTAAAAAGGTAATTTTACTAAAGTATGAATTATGGATTTATTTGAACAATGTGATTATTAAACAAGTTAAATTTGACATTATAGATCAAGAAAAAAGTGATTTGGGTCTTGATCGAGGAAAGAATAAAGTTTACAATGAATAGGTTCGTTTCTCATCGTTTTGTACCGAGGTAAGTACATGTGTAAATAATATGAAAATATAGCATATTTTGATGTATTGGTATTATGTGGTAAATATTTTATTTTCATTATGGATGTTATGCCTAATGGTGGTTCTGCAAGTATGAATGATATTATGTCTGTTATCTACTACATCACGAGCAAGTGCGGTTGAGATGTTATGTGTATGTGAAGAAGAATCCCGTTTGAACCTTAGAAATAGTTTGGGATACAAGTGACATGTCACTAGTAAAGTAAATGATATGAACTCATTAAGTCGGTCTGAGTTCATAATATATGTGACATCTAAGCTCATTGAGTTGGTTTGAGTTCATGATGTTTATGACACATGTAATTTGGTTTCGAGCACTGGTCTTGGGTGTCCTACCGGTGGCTAGGTAGTCCTGAGTGTGCCGAATACTTGACAGCTTGTGTGAGTAGACCGAGTAGTTATGCCCTGACCAGTAGCTTGTGTGAACAAGCCCTTGAGTAGCTCTATTATGAGCATTACATGTTTTGAGGTAGCTTTCTATGTATGTGTACGTGGCACTTTGGTGCAAGGTTTTCTACGTATCCAATATTATTCCGAGTGTTTAATGGGTAATTCAATGGATGATGTAATGAAAGTCCCAAGGAAGGCATATTAAAGAAGGTATAGTTGTATGCTATACTACAAAATGGTACAAGTATGTACGTTACGCTTATAAGTAATACCTTGGTAAATGATGGTTTGTGATAAGGAAATATATACATAATGAATAAGTCCAAAAAGGTTTGAATGATGAACAATCTTTATATTTATGCTATCATGATGTTGTATGATATCTGCTTGTTCTCATTGCATATTATTTGCATATGGACTTTAATTCTTACCCCCTTTCCTTTCCATCCTTTGTAGTTCTGCCAAGCTAGCTCGGGGATCAGAAGCCGTCGGAGTATTCGATCACACTATCAAAAGAACACTTGGGTATAGTGAATTTGATAATTTTGAATATGGCATGTATATGGGACTTGGTTATTTTTTGATATGTGTCATGCTATTTTGGCCAAATTGAAAAGGCTTATAATGTTGATGATTCATTTTGTAATAGCCATGTGATATGGCTTATATTTGATTATTGGGTTGTGAAATCTAATTATTCATGCAGTGCATGTGCTAATGCCTTGACGATGTGCTATGTGATTGTTTGATGGGTATATAGTGAGATGTAAATTAGATGCTTGAAATTAAAGGATGACTTATTGACTTGAGATGATCTTAGTAAAGAGTTTACAACTTGGAATTAAAATGACAAATCTTGTTTATGCATGAAATTGGTGTGGAATATTTCTAAAAGGTATGGCTAATAGAATGTGTAAATAAGATGACACTAAGAAGACATAATAGTGCCATTATATTGAATATTTGAGTGTTTAAATAGGTTATGTTGCATGCTATGAAATATGTTTGAGTAAATGAGTGTTTGAAGGTGGGAATTGGCTTGGAAATTAGCCTCTAAAATGTCCACACGGGTGGACACACGAGCATGTGTCTAGGCCATGTGTGACACACGGTCAGCCTCTTAGGCATGTTGCTCGGCCATGTGTCCCCTGTACCTTAGTTTCAGTATGCCCAGTAGTAAACATACGGGCATGTGTCTTGGCCTTGTGAGAGACATGGCTTACCCACATGGGCGTGTACTTTTGGCCGTGTGAAGTTTGCACCATTTTATGAAAAATTCATTTATTTTTAATTCACCACACGGTCTAGACACATGGGCATGTGATACAGCTGTGTGACTTTATTTTGGTGCTGACGTTATAGTCAGAGAATTACACGGCCTAAAAACACGGGCGCGTCAAGAGCACACAGGCGTGTCCCCTGTCTTAGATTGGCGTGTGACTCTGTATAAAAAAAATTCCAAACTTTTCTAAAGTTTTGTAACACCTTGAATTTTTAGCCTAGAAGAATTGGGCCTTGGGCATGGGAGCGTTAAAATTTTTGGGAACATAGAAACGGTTCATATGCATGTTAGAACTGTGGGGTTAGTGATTTTGGATGTTAGGGGGTCTTTAGAAAGTTTGGGGTTCAAGTTTTGGTATAGAAAAAATTTTGGCTTTTAGCCTTAAGGGAACCCTGACTCCTGGTGTGAAGACTTTTAATTAATTGAGGCTAAATGGTGACATAAAGAGCCTTGTGGTGTAGTGGTAAGGTGGCATCACAAGGGTGGTAAAGAGGTTTAGGGTTCGAGCATTGGCATGGTATATTGATGAGTATTTATTTTGTACTTCTAGATGACAAGTGGTTGAATTGGAGTAGAATTCTATGTGGTGGAAGGTTGATTTGGTCTTGGAATTTGAATGTAAAGTAGGAGTAAGTTGAGGAGGGGATTATGGAGAGAAATAAGGAGTGAATCAAGGAGATTTGAGTTGTTGGAAGTATGGAAATCAAAATGGGACTCTTGTTGTTCATAGAATTTCGGTAAGGGGAAATTTGGGTTCACTTTTCGGCTTTGGTGAATATTTTGTCTTCCTTTTCGGTTTTTAACTAGTTTGCATTGGTGGGAGCCAAAATTTTTACCAATCAGGTCTTTGTTTTTTGCCTTTCAATTTCTGTTGGGGAATTTTCTTTCTCTCCATTCTCTATGTGCCAAATTTATTTTGAAAGTGACCTCTCAGGTTTTTGGTTTTCTTCTTTGTTGTTTGGTCAATTTCACCTCTCTTCTTTTTCTTCTTGCTTGTGCCAATTGTGTTCTTCTTTTCTCTTTTAAACCATAACCTTGATTTTCTACTTTATTTCTTTGTGTGGGCAAGACACCCTCTTATTTTATTTTTTTTCCATTAAACTTCTCATAGCCGAATACTCTGCTCTTTCTCTGTCAACTAATGTTTTCTTCATAAAGTTGCTATTTCTTCTCCTCCTTTTTGCCGATATTAAGTGTAAGTGATGGTGTTTGCTCTTAATGGTATTGTTGTTGCTGTTAATATTCATTTTCTCTTCTGTCGAATCTCCCTTTCCCGTTCTTAAACGATTTGCTTCTTGACCCCATACGCCTTCTATCCTTTTTCAATACTTTTTGGTGGTAACGGTTCCTCTTTTCTCATATTTTGATATTAGTTGATACCTAGGTTCTCTTGTGGTTTGATAGAGGGACAAGCTGCTTGAAGTAATCGACTCTCTACTCTCAATTCTTGACCAAGGTGAGCGTTCTTGCCTTGTTTGGTTGAGGCCGAATATTCTGGTTGGTGTGTAAACTTTTAAGTATGGTTTTAATCACATGATTACTCAACTTCTTTTAATAAGGCTCATTGTGATGCAGAATTCGTCTAGGGGTTTAACGTTTGCTAACGATTAGAGAGGGTTTGAGAAGGTGTGATCGATTAAGGTTAGTGAGGTTTGGTTTCAGCTTTTGATTGGGTAAAGAAGTTTTTTTTTTGTGTTGATCTAGTGACTAACTATTAGTCTTGATTGCGATAGGTTTGGTGCTGGGGATTCATCGCACACTTCGTATCAAGGTGTGTACACACACCACTCAAACCATAGACTGGAAAAAAACCGAAATCCCGAAATCCCGAAACGTCAAAAAGTTGAAAATCGAGTTTTTAGCCACATGGGCGTGCAAACGCCCATGTGATTTTCTGAGCTCACGGAGTGTGGGCCTACATCGAGGAACGACCACCATGAGTGATTTCATGGGCTTGGGCTGGAAAGGGCCATATGGGCCAAATGAACCCGTGGGCCTTGCACGTGGAAAACTTACCGTTAATAGGGTATTACTATTCTAGCTGAGACGTACACATGGCTGTGGCCAATTTTGGGCTTGGTGGGCCACACAGTCTGGTGGGGCCACATGGGACTGCTTAGTGGGCTTTACCCATTCAACAATTTTTGTACTGTTTTAGGTTGCACGTGTCACTAGACGACCATGGGCTTGTTGATGGGCCTAAAAGTACTTAGGCCCAAACTGGTAAAAATGTCTGTTTTGACCCTATAGGATATATGGATGACTATGTATGCCATGAGATGATTGGTATATGTATATTTGTTCTGTTTACATGCATGATAAAATTTAATAGCGTGCCACTGTTGTATGTTGCATAACATGGGGTTGGGTTATGTGATTGGAGGAAGTATCCTGTTCTGGTAGCACTGCTGCATATCTCTGATGGCTATTAGCCTACTGTTCTGGCAGCTCTGCTGCAAATTCTATTTAGTGCCACATCGGTACTATTATGTGGTGTGTAGGGATGGGTAGCTCAATATTATATCCCCACATGGTGTGTAGGGTTGGACGGAGCTGGTGTGTAGAGGTTGGATGGACAGGGTTTTTGCATGCTTGATTATTCTGATTATGTTCTGATTTGGGCTAAGGCCCACACTACATCTGTTCTGTAATGGGTTTAGGCCCAGTTGGACACTGCTTGTGAAATGGGCCCAAGCCCAGACTGTTCTGGTTGATCACTGTTTTGATCTGGGGTGCACACTAAGTTTTTACAAACTCACCCAACTATTTTAATTGTGCAGGTAATCCTCAGACATAGTTGGTTCGGTGCTGCGAGGGACTTGGAGCTGGCCACAAACTTAAATTTTCTTTGGATTTTATTTACCTTATTTATTATTTTTGGGTTGTAATAAGGCCTTTATAATTTCTGGATGTTAAACTTTTGAATTTTATTTATTGTTTTATAATTGCTAGAAGTAGAACACAGTTTTTCCAAAACAACAACTAATTTTCAAAATATCATGTTTTCGTAACTGTTTTAAATTAAGCTTCCGCAACAAATAAGGTTTTAAGGGTAATAACGTTTTACAAGAGATTGACTTTTAATAAACCATGTTTTAAAAATAAGCAAATGAAATCTGGGGTTTTAAATGGAAAAAAAGTTTTAAATGGTAAGAAGGGTTTCAACAGAAACATGATTTTCGAAAAACACTTCAAAGTGACATGCCAGATTCAACCATAACGTCTGGGCGGGGTTTGGGGTGTTACAAGTTTCTGGTTGGGTAATGAACTAATCCCAATGCATGTTTTTGGACTTCGTAGGTCCATAAAAGGGACAATGTACATGTGTTTGATTCATTTTAAATTGAATGAAATTATAACGCCCTAAAAATTTAGGGTTTGTAATTTTACCAATTTTGGCACAAATTTCCTATTTGCTTTAATAGTTAGTTGATTTAGGTGTGTTTGGGGGTGTCTGGGAGGTCCTAGGTTCAAGCTCCGGCTTTTGCAGCATCTTTGCTTTTGCTCTTAAAAGAACCTGAACACTGGCACTTAGGTTTTCTAAATAATCGTGGTTGATTGATGACACAAAAAGCCTTGTGGCTTAGTGGCAAGTGGCGCATGGAGCATTTGAGTGGGCGTGGGTTCGAATCCTAGGTAACACAAGGGGGGACCTTATTTTATGTTTTGGTGGTGCAAGAGGTGGAGTTTAACTCAAACTCTACAGAGGTGGTTGGAGACTTGGTCAAAAGGGAATTTGGTTTGAATTTGAATGGGAGGTTGGTGTGGTTGTGGAGGGATAGGGGGAGAGAATTGTGGAAAAAATCAAGGGATATGGTGTTGGTAGGAGGTTGTGGCCGAATGGAACACTAAGGTTCCCTTGGTTTCAGTTTGGGGAAAGGCTGGGACGTTTCAGTTTGGAGAATAGTGGATGAATTCTCCTATTTCGATTCTGGTACTCTGTTGTTTCGAGGTTGCGTTCGCTTGCATTTTTCTTTCCTCTTGGTTGTTATCTTTTGTGTTGGGTGAACAAGTATTTTCTCTTTGGTGTTATTCCTTTCAACGAAACAAGACTTCCCTTGCTTTTCTGCTGTGGCCGATCCTCTCTTTTCCCTCGACTCTTTGCTCATTCTCCCTCACCTTTGGTCGATTTGATCTTCTTTCTCTCGCCATTCCCTCTTTTCGTTTTTCCTTAGCCGAACCTCTCTTGCTCTCTTCTTTTTTTGTTTTCTTCTTCTGTCTTCTTGCTTTTCCCCCCTCCTAGGCCGATTATTGTGCTTCTTGTCACTCCATTTTCGGTTCTTTTGTGCACCTAGTTTCTGACGATCATCCGTTGCTCCAGCATCTTTTCTTGTCGCTCGTTTGATTTTGGGGTAAGTGTTCTTTATTGTGCTTCTTACTCTTTGTTTTCTTCTCAAGTTGAATGTTCGGTTTGTGGTTGTTAATTCTCTATCCCTTTCGTATGTATGGGATCTTTGGGTTCTAACCCTTGAAGAGAAAAAGGGATCCTTCAGTGCTTAAAGGCGTTCAAATATTTCTTCGGTATTCGATCTAATCAGTGGGGGTAAGACTTGTTTTGTCAGTTGCGATCGAATATCAAATCCTTTCTAACGTTAGTTTTGGGATTTATTTGGGCTATGGTTATCAATTCAAGCCTTGGATTTTATGTTTATTTGCTAATAAGATTTACTATTAATGCAGTAAATCGACAGGAATTTTTCAACCAGTGGTCTAAGTGATATGAATCGCATATCTATTGGTCAAAGTTGGATATCTGAGGAACTTGGGTGTTTTGCAAACAGGTGTGTAAGCGTTCACAATTCTGTTACTGATCAAAAGCCAAAAGGTGTGTACTCAAACCACTGCGTAACTGTGAATTGGCAAAAGCTGAAAAGCCAAAACTTCGGCTTTTGAGGTTTCACGAGCATGCGAACGTTCGTGGGGTAAATCGGGACACAAATCATGGGCAACAGACTATAGAGGCCACCACGAGCACTCTCCTGGGCTTGGGCCGTTATGGGCCTCATCAGGTCGAGATGGGCCGTGTGGACCCAAAGGACTCGTGGGCCTCACTCGGACAGAATTTATGGTAAATAGAAAATAATGAACTGGGCTGCGGTGTTCGCATAGCCGTGACCGAAACTAGGCTAAATGGGCCACACAAGCGTGTAGGCCCACTTGGGCCGAGTAGTGGGCCTTGGGCCCATTTACACTGTTTTGGCCATATGGGTTATCTGAGTCGTTTGAGATGATTATAGACCTTCCGAAGGGTCGTTTCCTATGCTGAGACCCTAAAATCAGTTAAACGACCGAAATACCTTTGAGGGGTAAAAATTACTGTTTTACCTCTAATTGACGAAATGACCTTTATAACGCTAGTGGTATGTTAATAGATGTGGGTATGACATTTATATGACTGGTTTTGAGTATGATATACTGCATACACGTAATATTTATGACACGACATCTGCATAGGGTTGGGTTTATGATATGGAGGAAGTACTGCACTAGTGACTATGTCGCGCTTACTATTACTGGTGGCTTGCCACACTTACTGCTACTGGAAGCTACACTGCATTATTATTAATGGCAGCTTTGTTGCGATATTGGTGTGCTGGTTGGGTGGGTTTATTGATATCCCCAGATGGTGTGATGGTTGGTACGGGTGGCGTGCTGGATGGTTTTGGGATTGGTTGCATTTTGCACTATTCTGAAACTGTATTGGGCTTAGGCCCACACTGCTACCGTTTAAGGGCTAAGGCCCAAACTGTTACTGCATGCACTATTCTCTATAGTTTGATGAGGGATTACACACTGAGTTTTCGTAAACTCACCCTTTCTTTTAATTGCGCAAGTAATCCTCAGCTTTAGACGGTTTGGAGTTGCAAAGGACTCGGGGTGGCCACACAATCACGATTGGCTTTATTAATTAACTATTTTATATTTGGGTTTCATTTTTGTAATAAGGCCATTTGGGGATTTAACTTTTAATTGGGCTATGATTTGGTATTTTTCAATTGCTAGAGTAGGAACATCGGGTTTCAAAATAATAACGTTTTTTGTAAGTAAACCTGTAACTTTAATTCTGATAAAAACAAACGTATTGAAAACAATACACATTTTAAAACAACATGAAACGCCAGGCAAACACGAGCTTTAAAAACTATAAAGACTTTTACAACAACCAGTTTATCTTCATAAACTATACACGTTTCTGGTGTAGCCCTGTGACATCCCAAAATTGACCCTAGTCGGGATGTGGTTTCGGGACCACAAAACTGAGGCATAAAAATAATTTATAATTTATTTTGATGCCTATAATATGTGTTAATTCATGTGTGACATTTTTGATGTTTCGATTTAGAGTTATAAATGTGAATTTCACTAGAAAGGGCCTAGTAGTAAACATTGAAAGTATGATGGGGAAATGTGGGATGACTAGTTGATAATGCATGCAAAAATAAGGGATTTGCATGTCAAATTTCCCCCCCTTAACATGAAGTGGCCGGCCATGACAAGGAATCATGGGCTAAACATGTCATGAAACATGTTTTGTTGGTGCACTAGGGAGAAACAATAAACAAATGAGTATGGGTAATAAAGAAAGAAAAAAAAAATGTGTGTGTGTGAGTGAAACCCCCCCCCTTGCCGTGCATTGTGGAAGAGAAAAGAAAAATTTTGTTCATCCATTTTTCTCTTCTTTGGCCGAAAATACTAAGGAAAAAGGGAGGATTTTTGCTTCATGCTTGGTTTAGAAGAGAACTAGAAGGAGATTTGGCTATACTTGCATCAAGATTAAGGTATGTTTGAGGTTGTGTCATGAGATTCATGCTTGTTTTGGTTGCTAACTTGATGTGCATGTTAGCCATGGTTCAAATCCTTGTTATGCCATGGAAATGGTATTTGGCCAAGGTGGATTTTGTGTTAATGCCATTGCATGTTAAATATGAAGCTTGTTAATGGTGTATGTGATGGGGATTGATGGCTCTTGGACTTTCTTTTTAGTATTTTGAGTGAGACATTAAGTTCTTTGCTTAATCATGACCAAAATGATGGTGTTGTGATGTATTCGGTCATGGTATATCCACAAGTATGATTCATGCATGTTGCATGGTAGGTAAGATTTGAGCTTTGAATATGTGTTTGCACATGATGAATTGGTATGACATATATACTATTTCAAGGTATATATTTGCTTGGGATGATGTTTTCGGTTATGTAGTACATGAGAGATGTGTATTGAGCTACAATATGTAATGCGTTAGTTAGTAAAATGCATGCTGTTTTGTGTGGTATTAAGTGCATAATCGGCCTCAACATGGGCATGCATATTCGGCCACATGAGGGGAAATTGGTGTGCATGCATTCGGTTAGAGGCAAGCATATTGATGCCTATTCTTGGCTTAGAAAATTCGCTAAGAGGAATACTAACTAAGGTGTTGAGTTCGATTCATGATTTTGTACATATGCGACTTTGATGCCTAATGAGTAGATATTTATATATTGGCTAGGCATCTTGAATTCCTCTTCCGATGCTCAAATGATAAAACCAATTTATTTGTTAAATTTAGCTCAAGAAGCTAGAGGTGGAGAATCAAGCAAAGGCAAAGGAAAGATAATCGAGTAGTCGATTGGAAATCGTTTCATCAATATAAGGTAAGTCATAAAGCATATATTTGGCATTGATTTAAATGATCATAATATATATATGCAATTGTGTTTAATGAATTGATGTGTAAGTGGAAATGTATGTGTATGGAATGATGCCATTGTTGAATGTATAAAGGTAGTAAAATGCATAACGTATTGGTCTTGGCACTAAGTGTGCGGGTATAAATGGACACGGTGACAAGATTGGCACTAAGTGTGCGGATTTAAAATTTGTACAGCACTAAGTGTGCGAATTTGATTATATAGCACTATGTGTGCGAGCTGATTATATAGCACTAAGTGTGCGGACTTATTATATGCTTTTGCATCACTATTGGCACTGAGTGTGCGATATTATCGAGTTGATCACGGACAGCGGATCGGGTAAGTACCTCGAGCTCATGATGAATAGAAAATACGTCCATGCTTGGGGTTGAATTGGTAAGCCTTAAATCTATGTGATGATTGAAATTGTATGGTTGTGCTGGAAAATGAGTTAATGTGTAAAAAATGCTTGATTATCTTGTTGTGTAGAATATGAAATGTGGATGTATGAATTGGTACGAGATTGGACCGAAAGGTTCGAGGTATTATGGTATGGATTCGATATGGACGAGTACCTAGTTTCATTTGTTGTACATGTAGTAGTAATTTTATCGATGGATTGACGAATGCTTATGACTTACTGAGTTGTAAACTCACTCGGTGTTTTCTTGTCACCCATTTTAGGTCACCGGGACTCGTCTTGTTGTGTGCTCGGAACCGTCGTTGAAGTCATCACACCGCTGAAATCTTGTGGTATTACTTTTTTTGTTGTTGAAGAACATTTGGCATGTATAGGCTATTATATTTTGTCGATTTGTGGGATTGTAAACTTTAAGCCATGTGAAAATGGCCTATGTGGTCGTCGAGTGGGATGCTAGAACCTATAGCCACGAGTCTTAGAAACTCAAATTTTGTTAAGGTGGCCATAATTTGTGTCATGTATGATGGATGATTAAGGCCAAGGAAAAATTCATGAAATTGGCATAGTCTACTGCAGTAACTGTTGCGGACAGCAGCAGTGAGATGAGATTGAAAAATCACTAAAAATAGTATAAGTAGAATTAAATAGTGAGTAAATTATGGAACTGATCCTTGATGAATCTATTTTTATATGGACGAAACGAAACGACCATATGAGCAGTATACTGGGAGATATTAAAGTTCTCGTGAGACAGGGCCAGAACGATTTCTGGGTCCCCTGTCGTGACTTTGAAAATTTACCATAAATTATCCAGAAAGAATTAGGAGTCATGCCTTATATGTACAGATTCCATTTTGAGTCTAGTTTCATTAGAAACAAACGGCACCAGTATTAAAGCCCTGTACAGAAAGATATTCAAGTTGTAACGCGCGGAGGTCAGAGCAGTCGATCCCTGTAACATGGGTGACTTTAACTAATAAACTGTACCAATTGGCCCAACCAAAAATTCTAAAAATAAATCCATGGATGGATATATGAGTCTAAATTCAGGGAAAATTTACGAAACCAGTTTCTGAGTTTTGGAACTCGAGATATGATTTTTAAGGCGACGGTGACGCAGTTTTCCAGCCTGTCCAGAAATGCCAAATTGGTCGGTACTTTAAGAGGATTTGTCTCGTTAACCCCTCGTGTCCGACACCGGCGTCGGTCACGAGTTAGGGGTGTTACAATTTTATTGGTATCAGAGCTATGGTTTAGTCGGTTCTAGGACTACCATAGCGTGTGAGTCTAGCTATACATGCCAAATTGATAGTGCTTAATAATGTGATGACTTGACGGTTGAAATTTTTGTTTTAATTAGCGATGGAACCCGGGTAGAGAGACCCTTGGCGGATGACGTTGAAAGTGTAGCGGCTGCTCCTGCGCAAGGGACACCGCCTGTTGAGCCTCAGTCATCCGCGAATAATCAAAATGAAGGGGCGAAACAAGCCTTCTTCACTATGATGAATGAGTGGGTCGCGCAATATGCCCGAACCAACCCGGCTGTCCAACCATTCCCGAATTTAAACACTCCACCCCAAGAGCCCGCAATGCCTCCAGTTACTGATCCTGTGAGGCTGAGTAAACCACCTGTGGACTTGATTAGGAAGCGTGGGGCCGAGGAGTTCAAGGCCATAGTTACTGATGATGCCGAAAAGGCCGAGTTCTGGCTCGATAACACCATTAGAGTGTTAGATGAACTGTCATGCACACCCGACGAATGTCTTAAGTGTGCTATATCCTTGTTATAGACTCGACTTACTATTGGTGGAGGACTTTAATTTCCATAGTCCCAAATGAGCGAGTTACTTGGGATTTCTTCCAATCCAATTTGAAAGAAATACATTAGTCAACGGTTCATCGATCGAAGCGTAAGGAATTCTTGGAACTCAAGCAAGGCCGGATGATCAGTATCTGAATCTGAACATGAGTTCGTAAGACTTAGTCGGTATGCTCGGAGTGTGTGGCTGATGAGGTTGCGATGTGCAAAAGATTTGAAGAAGGATTGAATGAAGAGTTAAAGTTACTAGTGGGAATTTTGGAGATAAAGGAGTTCGTGACACTAGTCGAACGAGCACGCAAGGCGGAAGAACTTGGGAAGGAGAAGAAGAAGGCTGAATTTGAAGCAAGAGATTACCGTAAAAGATCGACGAGTAAAGCTCCGTTCTCGGCTACAAAGAGGTTCGTGGAGGACACCAATGAAGTCGAGGACGATCATGCGGAATTTCCATTAGAACCCGACCAGCGACGGACTCCGAGCTACTTCAGTAGCTAGTGTGGGCAATAATCGTCAAGAGAGACCTGAATGCCCCCAATGTGGAAGACGACACCTAGGTGAATGTTGGGGTAAGTCTGTTAATAGGGCCTGTTATGGATGCGGTTCGAAGGACCACTTCATTAGGGATTGCACGGAGCTAGATGAGAAGAATAAGATGCAAGGTGCGAGATCTAGTGGGGCGACAGCTAGAGGTAGACCCCCGAGGGTTTCAGGAGGTAGGGGCGGTAATCAGAGGGGAGCCACTGATACGGCTGTTCGATCCGAGACCCGAGCTCCTGCTAGAGCATATGCCATCCGCGCACGAGAGGAGGCATCCTCCCCTGACGTTATCACTGGTACTTTTACTCTCTTTGATACTAGTGTGATTGCATTGATTGACCCCGGCTCTACTCATTCATATGTATGTGAAACTTTAGCATCCAAAGAAGACTCTACTGTTGAGTCTCTCGAGTTCGTAATTCAGTGTCAAACCCTTTGGGTCAATCGTACTCGTTGATAAAGTGTGCAAGAGATGCGCCTAATAATTCGAGAATCTGTTTTCGGCCGATCGATGCTTTTACCATTTAATGAATTCGATGTTATTCTTGGTATGGATTGGTGACCGTACATGATGCAATGGTGGATCGCAAAAGGAAAACCATTGATTTGAGGAGTACAAATAATGAGGTAGTCCGAGTCGAGTCTCTCGATTTAAAAGGAGCGCCACGATGATATCTTCTATGACCGCTCGAGATGCGTGAAAAAGGGTGTGAAACATACCTTGCGTATGTGTTTGGAAGTAAAGAGACGGAAAGGAAACTCGAATCGGTACCGATGGTTTGTGAGTATTCAGATGTTTTCACGAGGAGTTACCGGATTGCCACCGTTCGAGAAGTGGAATTCGCATCGGTTGTACCGGGTACTACGCCGATTTCAATAGCCCCGTATCGTATGGCATTAACGGAATTAAAGGAATTGAAGGTTCAATTGCAAGAACTGACGGATAGAGGTTTCGCTCGACCGAGTTTTTCTCCATGGGGCGCACCTGTATTGTTTGTGAAGAAGAAGGACGGAACCATGAGGTTGTGCATCGACTATCGTCAACTCAATAAAGTGACGATAAAGAATAAATATCCATTGCCACGAATTGACGATTTGTTTGATCAATTAAAGGGAGCCTCGGTGTTTTCAAAGATAGATTTGAGGTCGGGGTACTATCAGTTGAGGGTCCGAGAATCGGACATACCCAAAACCGCTTTTAGAACGAGGTATGGTCACTACGAATTCTTGGTGATGCCGTTTGGGCTCACTAATGCCCCTGCGGTGTTTATGGATTTAATGAATAGAATTTTCAGGCCATACTTGGATCGGTTCGTAGTTGTATTTATCGATGACATTCTGGTCTATTCGAGATGAAACCGAGCATCTTGAACACCGAGGCTAGTGTTGCAAATCTTACGAGATAAGCGATTATCGCAAAGTTCATAAATGTGAATTTTGGTTGAAAGAGGTTAGCTTTTGGGGCACGTGGTGTCCGCATCGGTGTCGGGTGGACCCGAACAAAATTCGCCATAGTCGATTGGAAACCACCAAGGAATGTTACCGTTAGGAGCTTTTTGGGGCTTGCTTAGGTTATTACCGACGATTTGTAAAGGTTTCTCGACAATAGCCACGCCAATGACAAAGCTACTCCAAAAGGATGTTAAGTTTGAATGGACGGAGAAATGTCGAAAAAGTTTCGATCAATGAAAGCTTATTTGATGAAGCCCCAATTCTAGTGCAACCCGAATCGGGCAAAGAGTTTGTCATTTATAGTGACGCATCCCTACTTGGGTTGGGTTGCGTATTGATGCAAGAAGGGCGAGTTGTGGCCTGCGCGTCGAGGCAACTAAAGCCACATGAGAAAAATTATCCGACCCATGATCTCGAATTGGCTGCCATCGTATTCGCCTTAAAGATATGGCGACATTACTTATTTGGTGAGAAGTGCCATGTGTATTCGGATCACAAAAGTCTCAAATATTTGATGACCCAAAGAGACTTGAACTGCGACAAAGCGATGGCTCGAGTTGTTAAAGGATTATGAGCTCGTCATTGATTATCACCCGGGAAGGGCTAATGTGGTTGCGGATGCCTTAAGCCGGAAATCACTATTTGCTTTGCGAGCGATGAATGTACACTTGTCTATTCTACCCGACAATGTGTTAGTAGCCGAATTGAAGGCCAAACCATTGTTGGCTCATCAAATTCGGAAGCTCGAAAAGTTGATGAGGAGTTGCTTGCAAAACGGGTGAGTGTGTTCGAACAAGGAATCGAGTTTCAAATTGATGATGACGATTGTTTGAGGTTCGAAGTCGTCTGTGTGTTCCAAAGAATTGAAACTTATTTCGATAATTCTAAATGAAGCCCATTGTAGTCGAATGTCAATCCACCGGGTAGTACTAAAATGTACAATGACCAAACGCCAATTTTGGTGGCCGGTGATGAAACGAGACATTTCGAATTTGTTTCAAGGTGTCGATATGTCAACAAGTGAAAGCGGAACATCAAGTGCCATCGGGATTACTTCAGCCGATCATGATACCCGAATGGAAATGGGATCGAGTCACAATGGACTTTGTATCCGGACTGCCATTGTCAGTGAGTAAGAAGGATGCGATTTGGGTCGTTGTCGATAGACTAACTAAGTCGGCTCACTTTATCCCGTCGTCGGATTTTCAATGGACAAATTAGCGGAATTGTACGTTTCTCGATTGTGAGATTACACGGGTGCCTATTTCTATCGTGTCGGATAGAGACCCAAGATTTACGTCGCGATTTTGGAAGAAATTGCAAGATGCTTTGGGTACCAAGCTGCATTTTAGCACCGCTTTTCATCCCCAAACCGATGGTCAATCCGAACGGATAATTCAAATACTCGAGGATATGTTGAGATGTTGCATCCTTGAGTTTAGTGGTTCATGGGAACGGTATTTACCTTTGATTGAATTCGCCTACAACAATAGCTTTCAATCAAGCATTAAGATGGCGCCTTACGAGGCTTTATACGATCGTAAATGCCGTACCCCATTATTCTGGACTGAACTTAGTGAAGGTAAATTCTTGAGGTTGATTTGGTTAAGGATGCCGAGCAAAAGTTCGAGTAATTCGTGAAAGTTTGAAAGCGCCGGATCGCCAAAAGTCGTATGCGGATTTGAAAAGAAAAGATATTGAATATCGGGTTGGAGACAAGGTCTTTCTCAAAGTTTCACCTTGGAAGAAGGTGCTTAGATTTGGTCGTAAGGGCAAATTGAGTCCGAGGTTTATCGGGCCATATGAAGTATCCGAACGAGTTGGGCGATCGCATATCGATTAATTTTGCCCCGAGCTCGAAAGGATTCACAACGTTTTCATGTCTCGATGCTTGACGATCAGGTCGATCCATCGCACGTAATTGCTCCATCCGAGATTGAGATTCACCTAATTTGAGCTATGAAGAGGAACCGGTTCGCATTATGATGCGTGAAGTAAAGGAGTTACGCAATAAGAAAATCCCGTTAGTGAAGGTGTTATGGCATAAACACGAATTGAAGAAGCCACTTGGGAACTTGAGGACTCTATGAAAGAGCGATACCGAGCCTATTTACGGTAAGATTTTCGGGGACGAAAATTTCTTAAGTGGGGAGAGTTGTGACATCCCAAAATTGACCCTAGTCGGGATGTGGTTTCGGGACCACAAAACCGAGGCATAAAATAATTTATAATTTATTTTGATGCCTATAATATGTGTTAATTCATGTGTGACATTTTGATGTTTGATTTAGAGTTATAAATGTGAATTTCACTAGAAAGGGCCTAGTAGTAAACATTGAAAGTATGATGGGGAAATGTGGGATGACTAGTTGATAATGCATGCAAAAATAAGGGATTTGCATGTCAAATTTCCCCTTAACATGAAGTGGCCGCCATGACAAGGAATCATGGGCTAAACATGTCATGAAACATGTTTTGTTGGTGCACTAGGGAGAAACAATAAACAAATGAGTATGGGTAATAAAGAAAGAAAAAAAAAATGTGTGTGTGTGAGTGAAACCCCCCTTGCCGTGCATTGTGGAAGAGAAAAGAAAAATTTTGTTCATCCATTTTCTCTTCTTTGGCCGAAAATACTAAGGAAAAAGGGAGGATTTTTGCTTCATGCTTGGTTTAGAAGAGAACTAGAAGGAGATTTGGCTATACTTGCATCAAGATTAAGGTATGTTTGAGGTTGTGTCATGAGATTCATGCTTGTTTTGGTTGCTAACTTGATGTGCATGTTAGCCATGGTTCAAATCCTTGTTATGCCATGGAAATGGTATTTGGCCAAGGTGGATTTTGTGTTAATGCCATTGCATGTTAAATATGAAGCTTGTTAATGGTGTATGTGATGGGGATTGATGGCTCTTGGACTTTCTTTTTAGTATTTTTGAGTGAGACATTAAGTTCTTTGCTTAATCATGACCAAAATGATGGTGTTGTGATGTATTCGGTCATGGTATATCCACAAGTATGATTCATGCATGTTGCATGGTAGGTAAGATTTGAGCTTTGAATATGTGTTTGCACATGATGAATTGGTATGACATATATACTATTTCAAGGTATATATTTGCTTGGGATGATGTTTTCGGTTATGTAGTACATGAGAGATGTGTATTGAGCTACAATATGTAATCGTTAGTTAGTAAAATGCATGCTGTTTTGTGTGGTATTAAGTGCATAATCGGCCTCAACATGGGCATGCATATTCGCCACATGAGGGGAAATTGGTGTGCATGCATTCGGTTAGAGGCAAGCATATTGATGCCTATTCTTGGCTTAGAAAATTCGGCTAAGAGGAATACTAACTAAGGTGTTGAGTTCGATTCATGATTTTGTACATATGCGACTTTGATGCCTAATGAGTAGATATTTATATATTGGCTAGGCATCTTGAATTCCTCTTCCGATGCTCAAATGATAAAACCAATTTATTTGTTAAATTTAGCTCAAGAAGCTAGAGGTGGAGAATCAAGCAAAGGCAAAGGAAAGATAATCGAGTAGTCGATTGGAAATCGTTTCATCCAATATAAGGTAAGTCATAAAGCATATATTTGGCATTGATTTAAATGATCATAATATATATATGCAATTGTGTTTAATGAATTGATGTGTAAGTGGAAATGTATGTGTATGGAATGATGCCATTGTTGAATGTATAAAGGTAGTAAAATGCATAACGTATTGGTCTTGGCACTAAGTGTGCGGGTATAAATGGACACGGTGACAAGATTGGCACTAAGTGTGCGGATTTAAAATTTGTACAGCACTAAGTGTGCGAATTTGATTATATAGCACTATGTGTGCGAGCTGATTATATAGCACTAAGTGTGCGGACTTATTATATGCTTTTGCATCACTATTGGCACTGAGTGTGCGATATTATCGAGTTGATCACGGACAGCGGATCGGGTAAGTACCTCGAGCTCATGATGAATAGAAAATACGTCCATGCTTGGGGTTGAATTGGTAAGCCTTAAATCTATGTGATGATTGAAATTGTATGGTTGTGCTGGAAAATGAGTTAATGTGTAAAAAATGCTTGATTATCTTGTTGTGTAGAATATGAAATGTGGATGTATGAATTGGTGCGAGATTGGACCGAAAGGTTCGAGGTATTATGGTATGGATTCGATATGGACGAGTACCTAGTTTCATTTGTTGTACATGTAGTAGTAATTTTATCGATGGATTGACGAATGCTTATGACTTACTGAGTTGTAAACTCACTCGGTGTTTTCTTGTCACCCATTTTAGGTCACTGGGACTCGTCTTGTTGTGTGCTCGGAACCGTCGTTGAAGTCATCACACCGGCTGAAATCTTGTGGTATTACTTTTTTTGTTGTTGAAGAACATTTGGCATGTATAGGCTATTATATTTTGTCGATTTGTGGGATTGTAAACTTTAAGCCATGTGAAAATGGCCTATGTGGTCGTCGAGTGGGATGCTAGAACCTATAGCCACGAGTCTTAGAAACTCAAATTTTGTTAAGGTGGCCATAATTTGTGTCATGTATGATGGATGATTAAGGCCAAGGAAAAATTCATGAAATTGGCATAGTCTACTGCAGTAACTGTTGCGGACAGCAGCAGTGAGATGAGATTGAAAATCACTAAAAATAGTATAAGTAGAATTAAATAGTGAGTAAATTATGGAACTGATCCTTGATGAATCTATTTTTATATGGACGAAACGAAACGACCATATGAGCAGTATACTGGGAGATATTAAAGTTCTCGTGAGACAGGGCCAGAACGATTTCTGGGTCCCCTGTCGTGACTTTGAAAATTTACCATAAATTATCCAGAAAGAATTAGGAGTCATGCCTTATATGTACAGATTCCATTTTGAGTCTAGTTTCATTAGAAACAAACGGCACCAGTATTAAAGCCCTGTACAGAAAGATATTCAAGTTGTAACGCGCGGAGGTCAGAGCAGTCGATCCCTGTAACATGGGTGACTTTAACTAATAAACTGTACCAATTGGCCCAACCAAAAATTCTAAAAATAAATCCATGGATGGATATATGAGTCTAAATTCAGGGAAAATTTACGAAACCAGTTTCTGAGTTTTGGAACTCGAGATATGATTTTTAAGGCGACGGTGACGCAGTTTTCCAGCCTGTCCAGAAATGCCAAATTGGTCGGTACTTTAAGAGGATTTGTCTCGTTAACCCCTCGTGTCCGACACCGGCGTCGGTCACGAGTTAGGGGTGTTACAAGCCCCGAATGTGGTAGAATATTGGTTAGAGGCTACGGAGCGAAAAATGGATGATCTTGACTGTACTGTGAATAGAAATTGAAAGGGGCGGTGTCGTTACTGTGAGATAAAGCTTACCAATGGTGGCTTACTGTGAGGGAAGGTACCCAACCTGACCGTTTGACATGGGATTTCTTCAAGACGTCTTTTCGGGGGAAATATGTTGGCGTAAGTTATGTGGACGCCCGAAGAAAGGAATTTCTGAACTTGACCCAGAGGAATAAGACTGTGGTAGCATATGAGGCGAAGTTCCTACGGTTGAGTCGTTATGCTCGTGGAACAGTAGCCACTGAGTACGAACGTTGTGTGCGTTTTGAAGATAGCCTTCGCGATGAATTGAAAGTTCTGATAGATCCATAGAGGGATTCTCCATGATTGATACTCTGATGATGAGGTTGTTACAGAAAGATATCAAGTTCGAATGGACAGAAAATTGCCAATAGAATTTTGAGAAATTAAAAGCATTATTAACTGAAGCTCTGGTTTTGGTACAACCCGAGTCAGGCAAAGGATTTTTGATTTATAGTGATGCTTCCTTGAATGGTTTAGGATGTGTACTTATGCAATAGGGTAAATTCGTAGCTTACACTTCGAGACAATTGAAGCCTCACGAGAGGAACTATCCGACACATGACTTAGATTGGCTGCCATAGTGTTTGCTTTGAAGATTTGGCGACATTATTTATTTGGCGAGAAATTTCATGTCTATACCGATCATAAAAGTCTTAAGGACTTGATGACTCAAAAGGATTTAAACTTGCAGCAATAAAGATGGTTGGAACTGTTAAAAGATTATGAGCTAGTGATTGATTACCATCCCGGAAAGGTGAATGTAGTCGCTGATGCTTTTAGTAGGAAATCATTGTTTGCCTTGAGGGCTATGAATACATGGATGACTTGGTCTGATAATGGTTCGATTCTAGCCGAGTTGAGAGCTAGACCAACTTTTCTTCAACAGATTTGTGATGCCCAGAGGGTTGATAAAGAGTTGCAAGCTAAGAGAATTCAATGTGAGTCCAGCAGTGAACCGGATTTTCTGAGTGACTCTGATGGTTATTTGAGGTTTTGTGGTAGGATTTGTGTTCCGAAAGACACTGTTGATTCGGAATATTTTGCATGAGGCACACAATGGTTGTTTGTCAGTTCACCCAAGAAGCACAAAGATGTATAATGACTTGATGAAAATGTATTGGTGGAATGATATGAAAAGGGATATCTCAGAGTTTGTATCGAAATGCTTAGTTTGTCAGCAAGTAAAGGTTGAACAACAGGTACCTTCAGGTTTACTTCAGCCTATCATGGTTCCCAAGTGGAAATGAGACCGGATTACTATGGATTTTGTAATAGGGTTGCCTTTAACTCTGAGAAAGAAAGATACTACATGGGTTATTGTCGATAGACTGACTAAATCGACTCATTTTATTCCAGTACGTATCGATTTCTTACCTGATAAGTTAGTAGAATTGTACATTGGTGAAATTGTTAGACTCCATGGAGTACCTATATTGAGCATATCGGATAGAGATCCAAGGTTCACTTCATGATTTTGGAAAAAGTTACAAGCATCTTTGGGTACAAAGCTAAATTTTAGCACCGCTTTTCATCCACAAACTGATGGTCAGTCTGAGTGAGTAATTCAGATCTTGGAAGATCTACTCCGATGCTATATATTAGAATTCCAAGGTAGTTGGGAAAAGTATTTACCATTGGTGGAGTTTTCCTACAACAACGGTTATCAATCAAGTTTGAAAATGGCACCTTATGAGGCACTGTACGGACGTAAGTGTCAAACACCAATGTATTGGACCAGGCTGAAAGAAAGTCAAATTCACGGAGTTGATCTAGTCAAAGAAATCGAAGAGAAAGTGAAGGTGATTCGTGATTGTTTGAAAATCGCTTCGGATAGACAAAAATCCTACGCTGATCTGAAACAAAAAGAAATTGAGTATCAAGTTTGTGATAAGGTATTTTTGAAAGTGTCACCATGGAAAAAGGTTTGGAGATTTGGCAAGAAAGGCAAGTTGAGTCCTCGTTTTATAGGGCTGTATGAGATCACCAAGAGAATAGGATCGGTTGCCTATCAGTTGGCCTTACCATCAGGGTTGGAAAAGATTCATGATGTGTTTCATGTGTCTATGTTGCGTCGATACCAATCTAATCCTTCGCACGTGATTTCATCGATAAAAGTCAAGATTCAGCCGGATATGACTTATGGTGAGGAATCGGTTAAGATTTTGGCTCGAGAAGTCAAACAATTGAGAAACAAAAACATTATCTCGGTAAAAGTACTATGGCAAAGACATGGGGTTGAAGAGGCTACATGGGAGCCCGAAGAGGCCATGAAGAAGCAATACCCAAACCTTTTCACCAGTGAGATTTTCGGGGACAAAAATCCCTAAAGGGAGAGAGTTGTAACATCCCGAATTAGGGGCTAGTCAAAACAGTGGTTTTGAGACCACAAATTTGAGATAAAAATAATTATTTTATAATTATTATGAGGTCCATGATATGTATGCATGCTTGTGTGAAAATTTCATAAAGAAATTCTATGCATAGAATGTCTAATTTTACTTTAGGGACCAAATTGAATAAGATGCAAAACTTTTGTTCTCGAAGCTTTAAGCATGAAATTGCTTTAGATTATAAATTAGAAGGTCCTAATTAGCAATTTGACCAATTTCTATAATTTTGGACAAAAAATAGACATGCATAGGAAAATTTTGAAAGAAAGGCCTTAAGAGCATTTTAGTCATTAGGTAAATAAAAGAATAAAAAGGAAAAATCAAAGAAAAAAAATGCTCATCTCCTTCATGTGGCTGTTGAAAATTCTAAGCATTCCATAGCTAGGGTTTTTGACATTTTCAAGCTCAATAGTAAGTGTTCCCTAGCCCGTTTTTAATGTTCTTTACATTTTTGAAGTCCTCGTAGCTTGATTTACCTATTTCTACCCTTATTTTGAAGTAGGGTTTATGTTTATGTTAAAAAAATTACCCATGTATGACATACATGTATTTTGATGTTTAATGGAGGAATATGAAAGTTTGGTGTAAGATAAACATCTTTCACAAAGTGATTTTTCATGAAAACCACTAAAAAGGACTATTTTGTAAAAGGTGTAAAATAAGTGATAAAAATATAATTTTGATGAAACGCATGGGCTGTTATGAGTACAAGGAAAGTTCGGCTAGGCTTAGGTAACAAAGAAAATGCATGCATTTCATTTTACGAGCCTAAGGACTAAATTATAAATAGGTGAAAAGTTAAGGGTAAAAAGATAATTTTACTAAAGCATGACTTATGGATTTATTTGAACAATGTGATTATTAAACAAGTTAAATTTGACATTATAGATCAAGAAAAAAGTTATTCAGGTCTTGGTCGAGGAAAGAATAAAGTTTACAACGAATAGGCTCGTTTCTCATCGTTTTGTATCGAGGTAAGTATATATGTAAATAATATGACAATATAACATATTTTAATGTATTGATATTATGTGGTAAATATTTTATTTTCATTATGGATGTTATGCCTAATGGTGGTTATGCAAGTATGAATGATATTATGTTTGTTATCCACGACATTACGAGCAAGTGCGGTTGAGATGTTATGTGCATGTGGGGAAGAATCTCGTTTGAACCTTAAGAATAGTTTAAGATACAAGTGACATGTCACTTGAAAGGTATATGATCTGAACTGATTGAGTTGGTTTGAGTTCATTATATATGTGACATTTGAGCTCATTGAGTTGGTCTGAGTTCATGATGTTTATGACACATGTAATTTGGTTCCGGGAGCTGGTCTTAGGTGTCCTACTGGTGGCTAGGTAGTCTTGAGTGTGTCAGATACCTAACATCTTGTGTGAGTAGCCCGTGTAGTTACGCCCTGACCAACAGCTTGTGCGAGTAGGCCCGTGAGTAGCTCTATTATGAGCGTTACATGTTTTGAGGTAGCTTTGGCTACGTATGTGTATGTGGCACTTTGGTGCAAGGTTTTCTGCATATCCAATATTATTCCGAGTGTTCAACAGGTAATGCAATGGATGATGTAATGAAAGTCCTAGGGAGGGCATATTAAAGAAGGTATGGTTGTATGCTATACTACGAAATGGTACAGGTATGTACGCTACGCTTATGAGTAATACCTTGGTAAATGATGGTCCGTGATAAGGAAATATATACATAATGAATAAGTCCAAAAAGGTTTGAATGATGAACAATCTTTATATTTATGCTATCATGATGTTGTATGAAATCTGCTTGTTCTCATTGCATATTATTTGCATATGGACTTACTAAGTTTTGATTCTTACCCCCTTTCCTTTCCATCCTTTGTAGTTCTGCCAAACTAGCTCACGGATCAGCCGCTGTCGAAGTATTTGATCATACTATCAAAAGAATATTTGGGTATAGTGAATTTGATAATTTTGAATATTGCATGTATAGGGGACTTGGTTATTTTTTGATATGTGTCTTCTATTTTGACCAAATTGTACAGGCCTATCATGTTGATGATTCATTTTTTAATAGCCATGTGATATGACTTATATTTGATTATTGGGTTGTGAAATCTAATTGTTCATGCATACATGTGCTAATGCCTTGACGATGCGCTATGTGATTGTTTGATGGGTATATGGTGGGATGTAAATTAGACGCTTGAAATTAAGGGATGAGTTATTGACTTGAGATGATCATAGTAAAGGGTTTACAACTTGGAATTAAAATGACAAATCTTGTTTGTGCATGAAATTGGTATGGAATATTTTTAAAAGGTATGGCTAATAGAATGTGTAAATAAGATGACACTAAGAAGACATGATAGTGCCATGATATTGAATATTTGAGTGTTTAAATAGGTTATGTTACATGCTATGAAATATGTTTGAGTAAATGAGTGTTTGAGGGTGGGAATTGGCTTGGGAATTAACCTCTAAAATGTCCACACAGGTAAACACACGGGCATGTGTCTAGGCCGTGTGTGACACATGGTCAGCCCCATAGGCGTGTTGCTCGGTCGTGTGTCCCATGTACCTTAGTTTTGCAAGTCAGTATGCCCAGTAGTAAACACACGGGCTAAGACACGAGCATGTGTCTTGGCCGTGTGAGAGACACGGCCTACCCACATAGGCATGTACTCTGGCCATGTGAAGTCTACACAATTTTATGAAAAAATCATTTATTTTTAATTCACCACACAGTCTAGACACATGAGCATGTGATACAGTAGTGTGACCTTATTTTGGTGCTGACATCATAGTCAGAGAGTTACACGGCTTGAAGACACGGGCGTGTCCCCTGTCTTACACGGGCATGTGACTCTGTATAAAAAAAAATTCCAAACTTTTCTAAAGTTTCCAGTTGGGTCCTGAACTAATCCCAATGCATGTTTTTGGACTTCGTAGGTCCATAAAAGGGACAATGTACATGTGTTTGATTCATTTTAAATTGAATGAAATTTTATAGCCCGGTTTTGCATAAATGTACGTGTATATGTCCGATAATGTCTCGTACCTTGTCCCAGCCTCGGGTACAGTAAGGGGTGTTACAGTAACTTTCTGACTTGGGTCACAAGGCCAAGTCACATGCCCATGTGCTAGGCCGTGTCACACACACGATTGAGACACACGCCCCCGTCTCTGCCCATGTGAATGAAAATAGGCTATTTTCTAAGCCATATTTCCTACCCCATTTTGTCATCCTCTTACACCAACACTTTAACACATTCACAAGCTATTATAGGTCATTTAACCCAACTCAAAATCAAGTCCTATTCATGATATAATACCTCGTATAATCAAGTATACACACTTAAATTACCAAATTCACATATATGCATATCTTATCAAATATGCTAACTTAATTCAATCATCAATATGCCAATATAATTTCTATAAATAAACCATTTCAAACACATACCAAACATATGCATTGCAAGCCAATCCAATGGCTAGTTACAATTAAAGCATTTATATGCCGATATGGCCAATTAACCTATACATGCCATTATAACCATAATTGATTTACCATATATACACCGAAATGGGCTGATGGATAGTGTAAGTGATCTCTGCCAAGCTTCCAATTCAACGAGCCTCCGAATTACTATAGAACAGGGGAAAATAAAATAGAATAAGCATGAAATGCTTAGTAAGTTCGTACAACATGGTAATTAACTTACCACTCATTTAAATTCAATATAAACATACAAGACACATTCAATCAACTTGATCATGAGCCCTAACACATATCCTTATCACCCTTGCTAGTCATATATTTCATATAAATATCAAGGAACATGTATGGGCTCAACAATAATTAAATTTTCATGTACATATACTTTCCACATCATGTATTCATATAACATATACAAATCATATCCTTGTATTTCAAGTACATTTTCATAATAATTCGTCTCGCGTTCAGATTATTTCATGTCGGAACTTTGCCCATTAAATCATTTGAAATGTCAGTGTCACACGGGTAATACACTCAAGGTGTACAAATCTATAATCATGGATGAACATATTCATCAAAAAAATTCCATGTTCATATATTATCATCTCATATTTCCATATATCATGTATCATCATTTTCATGTATTTCAGGCAGATACGTGTATTAATTCATTTCATGTTCATATTTTCTCATGTCAGGATTTTGCCCGTTGAATCATTGAAAACATCTATGGATACACAGGTAGTACACTTGAAGTGTACAAATAAGAAATATGTCAATTCATATTCAGGAGTACTCTTTAAAGCACATAATCAAGAAATCTTCTCTCAACCCATATAACAGGAAGCTCACAAAGAGCCATTAATCGGGAAGCTTACAAAGAGCCTATCAGGAAGCTTATCCGGGCTATATATGTAACAGCCTGTTTTTGAGTTAAATCAGAACAGTGGATTCGGACCACAAATATTAGGTCAAAATATTTATTTTATTATTTTATTAAATTTTACAGCATGATAGAATTTTAGTGTGAAATTTTCGTAAATAAATTTTACAGTTTGAATGCTTAATTCGATAAAAAAGGACTAAATTGCGTAAAGTGGAAAACTTGTGTTCTATTAGCTAAAAGTGTCAAATAGCTATAGAACATTAAATTAAAGGTCCTTAAGTGGTAAATATACCATTTTTATGTTAGTGGATGTTAATGGTTTGGCATAAATGAAATTTGGAATTATTTTTAAGGTTAAAATGGTAAATGGTTAATAGATGATAAAATAATAATAACAAAAACCTATTTTTTTCATTGTCATCTTCACTTAGCCGAATCTAAAGAATAAAAAGAAGAAAATTTTTCTCATCTAGGGTTCAGTCACTAGAAGTTAAATTGGCAAGTGATTTTGACTCAGTTTTTGATGATTTCTACGTTTTGAGATTGTTGCTTTGTATTCTAGCTAGCCCATACCTTAGATTTTGAAATTTCTAAAGATTTCTCATGTTTCCATTGTTGAATGATTAAGTAATTTGATAGTTAATGATGGATATTGAATAATTGTTGATAGTTAAACTAGTTTTGTAAAGTGATTTTTGACAAAAATGTCAAAAAGGGATTAATTTGTGAAAATGTAAAATTATGTGGTTAAAAGTGTGAATAAATTGAAAATATGGGCTGTTAGTAATATGTATTAAATTTGGATAAGCTTGGGTTGTACTAAATTGCATGAATTTGCAATTTTATGTGATAAGGACTAAATTGTAAAAATGTAAAAGTTTAAGGGAAAATGTGTAAAATAGCCCTAATATGTGTTTTGGACTAAATTGCATAAATAGTTAATTAAATAAGCTAAATTTGATATTATATATATCAAGATAAGCCGAGATCGGGTTTAGATTGGGGAAATGAAAAGTTGACAATTAGCTGATATTTGCTATCTGAGGTATACGAGGTAAGTTCGTATAATTAGAATCAAACTTTTAAATACTTGAAATAATTGTAATGAATATGTATAATTGAGTAGTTGATATACTTGGAATGTGAATGCCTTATCGATATAGTTTAATTATTACTGAAGCCCAGCTTGAATCGTAAGAATTCGTAGCATACGAGTAACATGTCACTAGGGTTACCGTTTTGGTCGAGATCCTGCATGTGTTGCGGACTCACCACAGCTCGTATGAGCTTATCGATATATCAGCTCGTAAGAGCTTACTGTTTTCAGCTCGTAGGAGCTTACTGATTCAGCTCGTCAGAGCTTACCATTTTAGCTTAATAGAGCTTACTATTCATAGCTCGAAAGAGCAGAAATGATAATGAATTGACGTATTATTGATTTATATGTAATGTACATCACCCGAGTATCCCTCGAGATTCTAATAGGTTCAATAGGAAAAAATTATGTGATATGGTAAAGTATTGTTTATACAAATGAATTACTGTTATACGATTGAAAGTAAAATGTTACCAATGATGTACATGATGTATACGAAGTTGATATGATACAATGTATTGAGTATCTATATTGAGTTAATGGATGATTTCATGTATTTAGGTAACTAACTTGTGATGAATGTTTGTGTTTAGGCATTTGGTAATTGAATTGAGTACACCTTAATTATTGCCTTGATTATGTATAAATGGTAAGTTTATTTCTGAATGATACGGGCTTACTAAGCTATAAAGCTTACTCTGTTTATTTTTCCATGTTTTATAGAGGTTCGATAGCTCGTTCGTATCGGGCAAGTCGGAGTTACGCATCACACTATCTAGTTGTCGATTGGTACGTTTGAACTTGTGGACATATAAATATGGCATGTATAGGCTAGTTATAAAGATGTTAGTTATGGCTATTTGAGATTGTGATTTTGGTACATTTGGTGCTATAAGTATAAGTCATGTGATTTGGCTAAACTTGATATTATGTGTTGGTATGTTTTGGCAAGTAGTAGATGAAATGGAAACATACAAATGTTATCTTGATAGGTAGTAGGCTTATGGATGGAAAATGTATGATGTTAATTAGGTATTTGAATTCTATGTTGAATTGGTATAATTTGTGTATAAAATGTTATGAAATGGCTTCCAATTGGGTTGTAAAAATGTTACTATTTATGCTTTTGTATATATGTGAAAATAGGGTGGCATAATGGCTTTGCAAATAGCCTATTTTTGTCCACACGGGCAGAGACACGAGCGTGCGTCTCAGCTGTGTGTGACACATAGTCATGTTACATGGTTGTGTGTCCCCTGGTGTTGATATTAAAATGAAGTCAGTATGCTCCACACGGTTTCACACACGGGCGTGTGATTGGTCATGTGGTACAAGTAGTATACCCCCTAATTGGCACACGGCCTAGCACATGGGTGTGTGACTTAGCCGTATTGCATAAGTCAATATACCCTACAGGTTTGGCATGGCCTAGCACATGGCTTGGCATACGGGTGTGTGTGGCCTCTTCGAAAGGCACACGGGCTAGACACATGAGTGTGTGGTCGGCAGTGTGACCCAAGTCAATATGTATGCCCTGTTTCCACACGGCCTAAGACACGGGTGTGTCTACTAGCCGTGTGAGGCATACGGCCTATTCACACGGGCTTGTAACCCTTGAAGTGTTGAAATTTTTATAAATTTCCAAAATTTTCATATGCTATCGGTTTAGTCCCAAACCACTTCTAAAGCATGTTTAAGGCTTCGTAGGCCTTATAAAAGGACAAGATGATTGAGTTAAATAGTCTTTGAATATGAATGCATAAATGTATGAGTTATGTAGGTTAAATGATGTGTATTTATCAGTAATACCTTGTACCCTACTCCGGCAACGGATACAGGTTAGGGGTGTTACAATATAATAGGAAGTTAATAAAAGGCATAATCAAGAAGTTCACAAAGAACTTTTAATCAGGAAGCTCACGAAAAGCCTTTAGTCAGGAGCTTCAGATAGCCATATATCGGGAAGTTCAAGCGAGCCATATTAAGATGCTTGTGCTTGCAACATATGCAAGATCAAAATGTATCATAAAACAGGATGCTCACAAAGAGCTACGTTTGTGTCTACAATATATGCAAGACCACAACCGACCATATAATAGTACGCTCACAAAGAGTTGCAGTAGTCTACAACACATGCAGGAACTATGTAATAGGAAGCTCGAGAGATCTTATAACAGAATGCTCGTAAGAGCTATGGTGTGTCTGCAGTATATGCAGGACCACAACCAATCGGGAAATCTTGTATCCAATGAATTCCATTATTCAAACGGGATTTAATATTTTTCAAACTTTTTCAGATATGTAATCAATTTCTTGTAAATGGCATTTATACAATTTACATACACACATTCAGTTCAAGCATATAAATATACACAATTTAGTTACATGAACTTACCTCGATAAATGTTCGTGTACGTAAAATTCTACTAATCCAACACTTTCTCTTTTCCTTATTCTAACTCTGAATTTAGCCTATCCGAATCTATATGAATGAATTTAACATCAATTTATGTTCATTTCAATTCAATTTACATCTTAGAAAAATTACCATTTTACTCCTAAACTTTTAATTAATGACGATTTCGTCCCTAAGCTCAAAAAATGAAATTCATGCAATTTAATCCTTATTCCAAGCCTAGCCAATTTTTACATGTAAAATTTGCAGCCCATGTATTTCGTAAAATTCAAAATTTTTCCATGAATTTTACATCTTTTTAATTTAGTCCCTAAATCATAATTTCATCAAAATTCCCTTTACAAAAGTTGTTTATCTATCAAAAACCTTTCATTTTCTACCATAAAACTTCATAATTCATCTATGTTCATCCATGGAAAAACTCTAGTTCTTTGATAACTTTACAAATTAGTCCCTGAGATAGCTAGATTAAGCTATTACAATCTCGGAAATATAAAAATCATTAAAAATGAAACAAGAAAACATACCTAATTGATCAAAGTAAGCTTGCTTAAGCTACTTTCTCTTAGCTAGGGTTTCCATTGAAATAATTTGGGAAAGATGATATTTTCATTATTTAATTAATTATCATCTTTTACTTTTTTCACTTTCAAATTTCATCATTTTCTTTATTTTATTTTCCATGGATGAATCATCATCCTTAA
The DNA here is from genome assembly GCF_025698485.1 of Gossypium arboreum. Taxonomy (NCBI): domain Eukaryota; kingdom Viridiplantae; phylum Streptophyta; class Magnoliopsida; order Malvales; family Malvaceae; genus Gossypium; species Gossypium arboreum. The sequence goes on along the minus strand of NC_069079.1, from coordinate 65,639,822 downwards.
CCACTAAGTATTTTTAAATGGCCTATTTACCATATAAGGACCTCAAATTTTGAATTCCATAGCTATTTAATCCTTTTTAGCTATTAGAACTCAACTTTTGTACTTTGTGCAATTTGGTCCTTTATCACATTAAACATGTAATCGGTAAAATTTTTTTACGAAATCTTTATACGACATTACTATCATACTATAGGCCATAAAATAATATAAAAATAATTTTTCTTCCAAAATTGGATTTTTAGTCCTGAATCCACTATTTTGATTTTACTGAAAACGGGCTGTTAAGTGGCAGATTTTAATAAGGCCACTTAGTTTACCAAGTTCCCATGGAGACTTGGGTTGAGTTAAATGGAAACTTTGGTTAAGTTAAGAAGAAGATTATCTTCTTCACCCTTTTTCCTCTGAAAGCATTTAAGATCTAGAGCTGAAGAAAGATAGAAACATTGTTCTAAGTTGACTTAGGACTTTAGGATATCTCTAGTGATTTTCTTTACTACAAGGTATATTTCTTTGACTCTGTCTATCAAGGAAACATAGATACGTAAGTATGATTGAGGAAACATGGCTTTGAGAGATGTCTGGATTTAAAATGATGATAATGGTTACCAAATGAATTTTAATGAAGTGTTTCTATTCTACAAAGTAGAGGAGGTTGTAGCATCCTGATTAATGATGGATCTGAAGGATAAACTACTCTTTAAGGTCATTAGGTGAGTCCCTAAACTAACTCATGCATGTATAAAATGCTTACTAAAAACTTTAATGCTAAGTAACCAAATCGTAAAATAAAACTGGTGAAATAAGATGTGATGACTTTGATGAGGAACATAAGATTTATGAACTTGCATGTATGGATAACATGAAGTTTTGTGGTCAAAGTATGAAACATGAACCTTGAGGTTAAAGTATGCTTGTTTCTAGATAATGGAAATGTGTTAATACGTTTGAAAGATCTTGATGTGTCTATTACGAGTAAGTTAAAATATGATGTGTTCATGAAAGATTGGTCCAAGTATGATAAGTTTGTGTTTGTTTCCAGAGTTATCAAACGGTTCCATCGGGACTAAAAACACGAATGTCTAAAAGGATAAGTCTATGGTCATGGCACTAAAGAAGACTATATCATGTAAGATCGTAATTGGTGGGTTATGACACCATATGGGGAAAATTAAGAAAGTTTATTACCTAATGTGGTTCTCTGTGTGTCCTAGGTCGATGAAGGAAAAACCTCACTAATTATGAGTCTAGGAAAATCCCTATTGCCTAAATCGCTAGAAGAAGGAAAGCCTTTATGGCGAGTAATAGCCTTTGTGGAACAACTCTGGATAGGAAAGCCTTTGTGACAAGCACTAGATATAAAGGATAGCCTTTGTGGCGAGTACTGGATATAAAGAATAGGCTTTGTGGCACAATTCAGGACAAGAAAGCCTTGGTGGCGAGTACAAGATATGAATAGTCTTTGTGGCACAACTTTGGATAAGAAAGCCTTAGTGGTAGGTACTAAATGTAAAGGCCAACCTTTGTGGAAAAACTCTGGACAAGAAAGCCTTTGTGGCAGCCTATGTTTAAGAACGCCTTTGTGGCAAATCTTTGAAAGGAAATGCCTTTGTGGCAAATCTTTGAAAGGAAATGCCTTTATGGCAATCTCTGTCAAAGGAAAGCCTCAGTGGCTACCTTCGTAAAGGAAGCCTTGGTGGCGCAACCTAAGGACAGGATGCCTTGGTGGCAACTCTGTAACACCCCTTACCCGTATTCGACGCTGAGACAAGGTTCGAGGTGTTACCAGACTTAGACATTCACAAACATGCAAAACCAAGTCACAAGATTTCGGCCAAAATTAAAACTTTTCAAATACATGTATATCATCCCTTATACGGGCCTTCGAGGCCTAAAACATACATCAGGGTGGTTCGGGACTAACTGAGAACTTTTGATGAAATTTGGACAACTTAACAAATTTTCTTATTTTGGAGAGTCACACGCCTGTGTGGCTTGGGACACGCTCGTGTCCTTAGCCCGTGTAACTCTTTATTTGTGACATCAGCAAAAAAAAATTCAAATACACGGCCAGGCAACACACCTGTGTGCTAGGCCGTGTCCTCCACACGGCTGAGACACATGGCCGTGTCTCTACTCGTGTGACTAACACTTAGGCTATTTTCCAAGCCTTTTTGTTGGTTTAATCCTTCACATGCTTAAACACTTCATAGACACATACTATAACTTCAATTGATGGTTTCATATCCGTTATTAAAACTCAAAGTAATATTTGTATGATTGCATACATGTGAATCACATACTCGTATAATATCTAGTCTAAACACACCCATTCATATTCTTTGGCTTTACCATTTTAATAACTCTCTATACTCTTACGCAATGTTCAATAACATACCATTTACTCTCAACAAAAACAGCAAGCATACATATCATGATATAATCTAATCATAGCAATCAAGCCAAATCATATAACCACTTCACAAGGTAATATCACATAACTTGGATAATTAGGCTTACAAGCCATCACCATCATAAGCCACATCTCATGGCTATATACAATGTACTAATAGAAGCCAACATCTTGGCCAAAACATAAGAGCACATATCAATAATTAAGTCCCTATACATGCCATTCACTTGAAGACATTAAGATTCATCAATACTTCAAAGGTGGTAGCTTGATAGTGTAATGCTACCTCCAACGATCTCCAACCCCGAGCTAACCTGACAACACTAAAGAAATTGAGAGGAGGGAGTAAGCTTATAGCTTAGTAAGTCCATATGAAAATAGTAAGCAATTTATCCACATGATTCCATGGTAATATAATCATAATTGCATTTTTACTATGTTCCAGTTAAGTTGTTTACTCGAGTCATAGTCACTCAGTTACTCATAACTTGAGCTATGGAACTCCAAATCAAGATCCACTAATTTTTCTTGAAACTAGACTCACATATCTTCTTATCATAAAATTTTCATAATTTTTGGATTAGCCAATAAGTACATGTTATTCTTTAAAGTCTCCTCTACTAAAGATTTATTATCTCTTAGTACGGGATTCGGATGATGTTCCTGTCTATTTCTCTTGAACTTAGACTTATTTATAAATTTACATTTTGACCCTAAACTTTCACATATTTGCACTTTTTCCCCATGCTCTTAAAATGATTTTCATTAAATTTCTTTGTACTTTAAGCCTAGCTGAACCAATTTTATAACTATATCAGTCCCCAATTTCCATTAAAACACACTTTTATTACAACTTCTATAACTTTTACAATTTAGTCTTTTTAAGCATTTTCACCAAAAATCACTTAGCAAAAGTCATTTATTTAACACCCAACATTCATTTTCTACCATTAGACATCAAAATACATGCATGAAATACATGGGTAACTTTTTAAACATCAACCCTAGCTCAAATAAATGGTAGAAATAGATAGATCTTATTATGAGGATTTCAAAAACATAAAAATCGTTAAAAAGGGGCTAGAACGGACTTACAATCGAGCTTGAAAGCTTGAAAAACCCTAGCTATGTCTTCTCCATGCAAGTTTCAGCCATGGGGTAGAAGATGGACAAAAATTGGCTTTTAATGTTGTTTTTAATTCATTTTAATTACTAAATGACCAAAATGCCCCTAAATTAAAAATATTCTATTTCACCAATTTCATGCCCATTTTTGTCCAAAAAATTAACCAATGGTTTAATTACCATTTAAGGACTTCCAATTTAAAATTTCATAGCAATTAGACACCTCTAGCTTCTAGAACTCAAGTTTTGCACTTTTTACAATTTAGTCCTTTTGACCAAATTGAGTGCCCAAACGTCAAAATTTTTGAACAAAATTTTCAGGAAATCATCCCATAAATTGTAGACTATAAAAATATAATAATTTTTTTTTCTTATGTCGAATATGTTGTCCCGAAACCACTATTCCGACTAGGCCCTAATTCGAGATATTACAAACTCTATAAAGGAAAGCCTTTGTAGCAAGCACAAAGGAAGCCTTTACAACTATTTAAACGAGGGAATTCTTTCATGGAAAAATTCTGAATGAATGGATTGTAATGAATTAGAAAAGAATGGTATGAATGGTCTTCTAAAGGCAAAGTAAAGATAAAAATTTGAGGTATAGTAAGTGTAAAAGATGATATATGAGACAAGTAGAAAGAACTAAGTATCCAATAAACTCCTAAAGAAAGGCATCGTATGTAAATGAATTGGCAAACTCTGTGTAAGAGTCAGTTTTCAATGAAATTGGAATAGTAGTTTGGGGATCATAATTTTGAAGCCAAAAAATTTATTTTAATTCCTACAGCATGATAGTAGTACTGTATAAAAATTTCGTTAAGAAATTTTACCATTTACATGCTCAATTTGATAAAAATGGCTAACTCGCATAAAGTGTAAAAGTTGAGTTCTAGTAGCTAAAGGTATTAAATAGCTATAGAAATTTAATTTTTAAGTCCTTATATGGTAACTAGACCATAAATGGTGATAGTGGAAGTACACAGCTTGGTAGAAGTGTAATTAATAATGTTTTTAAAGGTTATTTAAGTAAATGGTAAAATAATGATAGAAACTAATGAAATGAAATACGCTATCATCTTTTATTCATCATCGTCAACCAAAATTAAAAGAGAAAAGAAGCTATTGTTGAAGCTAGTGCTCGACCATGCTTGTTTTACTTGATTGGTAAGATATTTTATCCCGTTTTTAATAATTTTTATGTTTTCGGGATAATTATAGCTTAATCTAGCTAGCCCAAGGACTTATTTGTGAAACTATTAAACTATTAGGGTTTTTCCCATTAATGAATGTGTTTGACTTTTGATGATTCATGGAAAAAATGAGTATTTGTTGTTAGATAAATAACTTCTGTTAAGTGATTTTTGGTGAAATTGTTAAATAGGGATTAAATTTAAAAATGGAAAATTTTACATAGTGAAATTGTGAAATAAATGAAATATAGTGCTTGCTGGGGACCTAATTGATATTTTGCTATAGTGGTTTGTGGTGAAATTGTATAAATTTCCACTTTTATGAGCTAGGGACTAAATTCTAAGAAATTAAAAGTATAAGAGCAAAATGGTAATTTTACCAAAATATGGTATTGGATTATGTAAAATAAAATACATATTGAATTGATTTAAATTTATCCGTATAGATCAAGACAGACCTCGTGTGGCTTTAGATCGAGGCAAAGAGAAAGTATCGAATTAATCACCTCCGTATCTACTTATACTCGTCGAGGTAAGCTCAAGTAACTAAATTGTGTATATATGTTTTCAAACGAAATATACTTGTGTTGTAAATTGCTATACATATACACCGGTTGCATATCCAATGACATACGATGATTACTGAGCCCTGTTTGGACCTTAGGAATTCATAAGATACAAATGACATGTCGTTAGGGTTTACATGATTTGGGTGCTGGTCTTGAACGTCCTACCAATGGCTGAGGCCTGACATGTGTTGCGGATACTCCACAGCTTGTGTGAGCAGATAGTCTAGCAACGTTCCGACCCATAACTCTTGTGAGCATGCCCATATTCACAGCTCCTGTGAGCATTCTGATTCACAGCTCGTGTGAGCATAAATGTACAAGATTTGATGGATTACAGTTATATGATTTATCACACTATGTGTGAGCTATCTTAGGTATCCAACGATATTCTAAATGGTTCAATGGACATTTTCTGATATGGAATGGTATGAGTTCGATATGAACTAGGACAGGGATACATGTGAATTACATTGAACCGATGTTACATAATATTGAACATTGAAATGGATGGTATATGAATTTGTTACATGTATAAATATTGTGTTCATCCATTTTTAATTTGTGTATGATGCATAATTATATGGCTAACATGTTTGGTGTACATGTTTAGGCTTTGGCCAAATTGTGTTGGATTATGCCATGTTTATCTTACCTATTATATGATTAAATGGTAAGCCATGTTTTATGTTATACGAACTTACTAAGCTCATATACTTACTCTGTGTTATTTTCCATATCTTCTAGTGCATCAGAACTTTGTTCGAGTTGGAAGCTTGTCAAAGCTATATCACACTATCCATCAGCTCTTTTAGTACTTTTGGTTGTTTTGATGATGAAATGGTAAGCCATATTTTATGTTATACGAACTTACTAAGCTCATATACTTACTCTGTGTTATTTTCCATATCTTATAGTGCATCAGAACTTTGTTCGAGTTGGAAGCTTGTCAAAGCTATATCACACTATCCATCAGCTCTTTTAGTACTTTTGGTTGTTTTGATTTTGGTTATAATGGCATGTATATGTATATTGGAAAATGTGAGCTTATGTGTTTTGGTTGTTGATATAGCCATTTTACTTGGCTTGTGTTTTGGCATTTTATTGGTGAAATGGCATATTTTGGTATGTAAATAAATAGCCTTAAAATGGTTGATGTTTAGTTTAATATGTTTGAATGATGGAAGATGAAATGAGAGTAATGAATATGCATATTATATATGTCATGTGCCTTGTTTTGGAAATATGGTGAATTGGTACTTTGTTGTGAATGACATATTTGAATGTTGATGATAGTAGTTGAATGGCATGTTTAGTACCATTTAATGTGTTTTGGTAAGTTAATTCAATGGTATGTATTGATGCAAATATGCATAGAAGTTGATTGTTTATTTTGGTCAAATTGAGTACATGGTTGTACATGTTTTGTTGTAGTTATTTGAAGTGCCTATGGGCATATTGGTTGTATGTTATTATACATTATGTATATAGCTTGATTATGCATGATTTGGTTCCTTGTTATGGTTTGTATATATGTGAAATTTTGGGTGTAGGTACATGCCAAGATGGGTGAGAAAAATGGCTTGTAAAATGACCTAATTTTGTCCACATAGGCAGAGACATGGGCATGTGTCTTAGCCGTGTGTGAGACACGGCCTGGCAACACAGCCGTGTGTCCCTTGTAGCTATCAAAGAGTTGTAAGTCAGGCTACTACATGGCCTAACAAATGACCTAACACACGGGCGTGTGAGGTTATTTCGAAGGGTACACGGCCTGGCATACAAGCGTGTTGCTTGGCCGTGTGACCAAGTCAGTGAGTTACACGGGTTGGGACACGGCCATGTGTCCCTACTTCAAATGCCCACATGGCCTGAGACATGGGTGTGTCTCTTGGTTGTGTAAGTCTCATGACCGTGTGACCCTTGCAGTGTTGAAAATTTTCACTATTTTCTAAAAAATTCTATGAGTTTCTGATTTAGTCCCGACTTGTTTCTGATATGTTTTTAGGGCCTCGAGGGCTTGTTTAAGGGAGAATATGTATGATTTGGATTGTTTTTTTTATATGATTATTGTTATGATTTGAATTTTTTAAAAAATATATTCGTTTGAAGTGAAATTTTCGTTAATGATCTGTAACCTTATTTCGGCGACAGTTATGAGTTAAGGGTGTTACAGTCCGCATAGTAACAATAAATGAATAGTGAAATTGGAGTGCACCAGAATAGGTGGCGAATCCGAGATATGTTTATAGGCATGTATAGATAGTACCCTGAAGTAAGGAAGATTTGGGTGAACTCTGTGTTAAGTAATAGGCATAGTTTACCTCGCCCGAAAGTTGTGGGAAAATTAGTAAGTATGAAATGAGATCTTAAGTTTGTTAATAAGGTAAAGATGAAGAATATATAGTAAGAACTAAAAAGGGACAATGTAAAGATAAGAATTAAGAAGGGACATAGAAAGTGAAGAATATATAGTATGCTCAAAGGAAAGAAATGGTCATTTGAGTTTGGACTTTGAACCTAAAACTTAATAGAGTGAGGGCTTAATGAATATGAAAGGAAGATAAGTCCTTAAAGGCACAGAGAGGAAGACAAAGGTCAAAAATAGAAAGAAGTAGTTATAGTCTGTTAACAGAAATCTCAGTGAGTAACTGCCAGAAGGAATAAGGAAAAGTCAGAAGACACATGAAGGACACGCTAAGCAATCATCACGCTCTGATAAAATGAAATAGGTATTTAAGGATTATCTCACTAAGTTCTTATGAACTTACTAAAGTTATTTCCTGTTTCAGGTTATAATGGAGTATGCACTGAGAAACGATGCCAGGGCTACGCCAAGAAGGAAGTGGCGCGATGGGCTATTGTGCATACAGAGAAAGCTAAGCAGCATGTTTAAGTCTAAGCATGAGTTGTTTAAGTATCGTTACAATGTGTTTATAGTAGATTGAGAGATAAAATAAGGAATATTAAAATTTTATTAATGTGAGTTGTACATGTAAACCATACAATATTCACCCATAAGAGACTTCTTTGTATTCATAGATAAAACTCGTACATGAACTAAAAGTTAAGTTACATCTATAATAGGGTGTAACGTCTAACACTCGAAACCAGTAAATCAGTTCGAGTGGTGGGCATTATAGAGGGATTATATGCTTATGTATTCTGGAGGAGATCTCACTCCTATTGGTTATATCGATTCTAGGGATTATATGTTTATGTATTCTGGAAGAGACCTCACTCCTATTGGTTATATCGATTCTTACTTCCAAATGTCTCAAGATTCAAGGAAATCAACATTGGTTTGTGTCTTTATCCTAAGCGGCAAGTCCATGGTATGGAAAAGTTTTGAGCAAGGTTGTACTACCGACTCTATTATGGAGGTCAAATATGTGGTTGCTTCAAAGGAAAAAAAAGAAGCAATATGGTTCAGAAGTTCCTTACAGATCTCTAAGTCGTCCCTAGTAAGGAAAAAGCTATCACGTTGTATTGTGCTAACAATGCAGCAATAGCTAACACCAAGGAAACCAAAAACCACAAGAGGACAAAACACATTGATAGAAAGCATCACATCATAAATGAGATAGTAGCAAATTGAATAGTGGATGTAGTCAAGGTTGTATCAGAGGAAAACCTTGCTGGCCTGTTTACCATGTAATACCATATATCCGAATTGATCACCAGGTCCAGATACCAAGTGTCACAATTAACCCGAATTACTTAACCAAATTTCTAATCTGAGTTACTTCCAAACTTAGACGATACCAAATTATACGCATGTTTTTCTTAGCATTCAACTTTATTCAATCCCTTGAATAACATCAAATTTCAAATTTTAAACTTACAGCATGTTTCGTATCATACTAATACTAAGATCTTACAATCATCCTACCTTATTAAGCATGAATAATTATTTACAATAACTTTAAACTAAAGTCTTCATTACAAATATACTCAATTAGTCCCCGAGGCATGGCCTCTAATGGTGCCCCTCTAAATACATGAAACAACTACCACTCCCTTCAAAAAATTCTGGCGATGTTAGGCTTGGTCCCATACATGATCTCCTAGTCATCATTTCCTACATACAAAGCAGTAGAGTTATAAGTTCAAATGAACTTAGTGGGATCCTATATATCAAAATTCATAGAAAACTCTTAAATTTTAAGGAAAGTAGGATTTCATGCGTAGAATTAAAACTCCTTGTGTTTCATAGGAGATTCCATAAATTCACTGGCGTAACCAATGCCTTGCTTTCTCTGAGCTAACCGTTGGTGAACATATCCACTTATCTAGCCATAAATATGCTCTTTCATATAACAATTTCTTATGGGACTTGAGTCAGTCCAACTTTATCTCAGACTCCTATTTTACCTTTCTCTATTTGACTCCTTAAAGATAATCATATATGTCTATATACGGTCGACAACTGCTATTACTATTGGCAAAATTACAATTGCCTTAACCACATAAGTGACTCTGACCCTGATCCATTCATTCCACACTGAACTAAACATAATCTTACCATATTACCCTAAAGATTAGCTTCTTTTGACTTAGCCCTTGCATAGCCCTTCCCTAAGGAAGACCCAATGTGCCATCCTCATTTGCGGTCTTGAATATGAGATTTGTGCAACATATCAATCCTTGTGGATTCAAGGTTATGGAGTGTAGTTTCAAAATAGTTTGTGTGGTGAAGTAGTATCCACTCAAGTACTTCTTTTAGCGTATAGGATAGGCATTTTCCAAGCGATGTTTATGTTAATGATGGTTTTATGTCAGATTACTATGTTGATTGGAATATGATTACAACAAAGTAAAAAGGCAGTTATGGTATGAGTTCATGCCAGAAGTAAAGTGCACTTATATGTCTGAAGTAATGTTCAAGTTACGATACAAGGTAATCTTGTTAGAAGTTAACCAGATTGAGTAGTTGGGTATTTAAAATATTTGATTTTCATTTATTTCACCCTCAAATTTTGTAGGCCATTATGAAAGACAAACTCCAAATTCAAGTGACATATATTGAGCTCTTGCAAGTGAAATTTGACTATTTATATATGTGTATGAGCTTAAAGATAGTGGGTTGTTCTTTTTTTTCCTTCTTGTAAATTACTACTATCTGGTTCTTTTTGGAACCTAATGGATTTCTTTCTCTTTTAACCTGGAAGTTGTAATTCAGGATCTCATCAATAAATACTACATGTCTGGGTAAGTAATTTGATTCTGCATGTTGAACTCCAAAAGAGTAATCTATAAAGAAAATACGAGTAGTAGAATGAAAGTATGAGTCTCTACATGGTGGTTGTTAGTGTTTGAGATGTAAAAAATTATCTTTGAGTGAGTCTTTGACGATGTTCCTATGTTATATTAGTAGTGGTTGCTGCAGTTTCATGTTGGATGTTGAGTCTGGAGTTCAAGCTACTGTACGTGAGTGTCAGGTAAGTTTTTATGCTGACTCTTGCATGTATACTGTTCATACTGAAGCATATATATATAGGAAAATTGATCAAACTATGAATCTTAAAATCTAGAAAAGTACAGTATGAGTAGGATATGTATGTGATTATATGACTGGTTATTTCAGAATATTTATGACATTATGAATGTCTGCTAAGGATAGTACGTATAATTTGTATGGAATCTGATAAGTTCAAGTATGTGATGGGTGTTGTATGATTTCTGTGATGTTGAAGTTTGGCTAGATACATATGTTTGGAATGTATGCTATGATATGTGTGTTCTTTAGGGTGTATGTCGGGAAATTATAGTGTTGGGCTTAGATTGTGTTAGTGCAACAAAAGTCTGTAAATAAGTCTGTGTATGATCACCGCAGGATAGAAAACATGAACTCTGATATTAAACTTTGAAGGAAAAGTCCATTGCCATGACAACATCTTAAAAAGGAACTAATGAATGGAGATTTTCTAATGCAGTTCTCTGTGTGTCCTAAGAGGATGATGGGAAAACCTCACGTAATGTGAGTTTAGGAAAATCCATTGTAACACCCTATACCAACCTAGACACTAAGCCAAATCCATTGTAACACCCTATACCAACCTGGACACTAAGCCAAATATCGAGATGCCACACCACCGTCTCACTATTTGTTCATATAAAATGACATGTTATTTCTCATGCATCTTTTTTTCCGATTAATAATACCATAGCTTTATCATGAATTATAAACCATACATTCACTTTTTGTTGATAAAAGATGCCAAGAATTCATAAAATAACATAACATAGGTATTAATTATGCATTAGGACCATTTATCAATTTTTTCCAAAAATGTCATGTAGGTATCGATACTGCCACTATGGTGTCGATATTTCCTTTAAGTGGTATCGATACCACCAAGAAAATTGATACCACACTAGCATTTTGTTTCTCGCCAAATTTTAAAACATTAGAAAATATGAGTAACTTTTGCAAGGTATCAATAATCACACCCCTAGTATCGATACTCGGGCCAAGGTATTGATACCAAATTGGTATTTTGACTCCTTGCACTTTCGAAAATATAGAGGTATCATTTTAAAAGCCCTAATATCGATACCTCTACTTCAGTTACAAAAATTAAGCATATAAGAGCATTTAAATCATTCAAAATTAAAGTGGAATCTATTACCACTCATCAGATACACGGATCTCCATTACACCACACATAGACTCGTAGAGTCAATCATATCTCGTAAGTGAAGCGTATAGCTAACACTCTCCAACACACTACACATGCATATCCCGATGAATGGAGCTCAGCTCACATTCTCTTATCTCTCCAACATTGTCCTTTGGCCTCAGCACCTTATATATCACAACACACATAGGTGAGTACTCACAATCCTCTAGCATGCCAACTATAACAGCCCAATTTTAGCTAAGTCAAAATAGTGGTTTCGAAACCACAAATCTGATGTCAAAAAATTATTTTAATAGTATTTTATGTGTTAATAGCATGAAAGTATGAAGGTACGAAATTTTCGTGAAGTAATTTCATCGTTTAAATGGTTAATTCGAGAAAAATGACTTAATTGCGTAAAGTGTAAAACTTGTGTGCTATTAGTTAAATGTGTCTAACAGCTATGGCTTATTAAAGTGAAGGTCCTTATATTATAAATAGACTATTTTTATATTGGGTGGACAATTATGGGCATAATATAAATGTTTTAATGGTTTATGAATAAGGTTAAAAATGTAAATTAGTAAATAAGGTTAATATTAAAACAAAACCAAAATTAAGTTTGATTATCATCTTTCTTTGGCTGAATATTGAGGAGGAAGAAAACATTTGGTTTGTTTTAGGGTTCGGTCAATTGGGAGCTTAATTGGTAAGTGTTTTGAGCTTGATTTTTGATAATTTCTATGTTTTTGTGATTGTTGCTTTGTGTTCTAGCTAGCCTGTACCTTTAATTTCGAAATTGTTAAAGATTTTGAGAGTTGCCATTGTTCAATCTATGTGTTCTTTGAGGTTTGATGATAGATTATGAAAGTTTAATGATAGATTTTTATGTTTTCTAAAGTGATTTTTGACAAAAATATCAAATAGGGGTTAAATTGTAAAATATGCAAATTTAGGGGTTGACATGTGAAATAAATGAAATTTTTGGGCTACTAGGGGCCTATATGTAATTCGGCCAAGCAAGGGTTAAGTTGAATTGTGTGAATTTTGAATATTTTTGAAATAGAGACTAAATTAATTAAATGTGAAAGTTTAAGGGTTAATGTGTAAAAATGTCCAAATGTGTATTTTTGGACTAAATTGAATGAGTAGGTGATTAAATGAGTTATTTTTGAATACATATAGATCAAGAAAGAAAGAATTCAGATTTAGATCGGGGGAAAAGCAAGGTTATCGAGTAATCGATCCGATCCGTTAATTTTTAACACGAGGTAAGTTCGTACGTGATAAACATTGTTGCAAATATGCTTTTAACGCTTTGATATTGCATAAATTGTATATACGAGACTATGGTCATGTTCGATGATAAATTGACAATGTTTAGCACTTAGTGTGCGATTTGAGATAGCTACGGCTATATACGACATTTAGTGTGCGAAACATCGAGTAAGGCACTTAGTGTGTGAAATTATAATAGATTTGGCTATGCGATGGCACTTAGTGTGCGAAACATTGAGTATTTGACAGTGCTATGGGAAGGTATGAGTTTGTTACGAATTTGTACAGTTTGTAGATGTAAGTATGAAGATCAAATAGAAAAGATTATGACTTTGCATATTAGTATATGAATAAGTTATGAAAGGTATGATTTTATCATGAATGATACATTAACTTGTTTAAATTGATGAATTGTATTTTATGAATTGTTGAGTATGTTAATATGAACTTACTAAGCTATGAAGCTTACTTTGTGTTATTTTCCTATGTTTTATAAAGAATCAAGGCTAGCTCGGATCCGGGAGTCGTTGGGAACATCATCACACTATCAAACGTCTAATTGGTACTTTTGAGTTGTGTATATATGGTATATGGCATGTGTAGGCTAGTTATGGTAATGTGGTTGTGAATATAGCCATATGATTTGGCTTGTAAATGTAGATGTTATGTTTTGTATATATAGCCATGAGTGATGGCTTATTTTAGTATGTTTTGGTATAAATGTGGTTATGGTTTCATAATTGCTCAAATGGTTATATCTTGAGTTTGGTAAATGATTTACATAGTGTGATTGAAGTTGATAATTTGAGAAGTTTTGTGCTTGTGAATTGATGCTTGATGATATAAGTGTTGAATAGGTAATTGACATTAATTTGGGTATTGAATTTGGTTGAAATGGATATAGTATAAATTGTGCATTTGGTTGGTGATTTTGGAATGCCTATTGTATGATGAAATGGTACCATTTTGGTTGTTTAGGTGATCATGAAAAAGGTGGCAAATTAGCCTTGCAAATGGCCTATTTTTGTCCACAAGGATAGGGACACAGGCGTGTGTCTCAGTCGTGTGCAACACACGGTCATGCTACAAGGCTATATGTCCCTTGGTGTTTAAATTAAATTGAAGTTAGTATGGTTCACATGGCCTCACACACAGGCGTGTAACTGGCCGTGTGGCACAAGTCAATATACCGCTCTAAATGGTACACGGCCTAGTACACGGGCGTGTGGCTTGGCTGTGTTGCACAAGTCAGTATACCCTACAGAATTGGCATGGCCTAGCACATGGCCTGGTACACGGGCATGTGTGGCCGCTTCGAAGGCCACACGGGCTAGACACATAGGCTTGAGGTCGGCCGTGTGACCCAAGTCAATATGTATGCCCTTTTTTCATACGGCCCAAGAAACAGGCATGTCAGGAGTCATGTGAGGCACACGGCCTATTCACACAGGCGATTAACCTTGTATGTTTGAAATTTTTATAAGTTTCCAAAATTTTTGTATGTTATTAGTAGAGTCTCGAACCACTTTTAAAGCATGTTTAAGGCCTCGTAGGCCTTTATAAGAGACTATGTGAATATGATTGAATGGGGTTTGAGAATGGATGAATAAATGTATGAGTTATGTATGTTAAATGATATGTATTGGTCAGTAATACCTCGTAACCCTATTCTGAACGTGAATATGGGTGAGGGGTGTTACACCAACTATACCCAACTGTCTCATTAAGTCACAAGGCCAAAGCATCCATATTAATATCACATATTTATGTACCGATTTTTCGCACATATTCGCTGCATATTCACATTATTAACACAATGTAATCTCTGTAATAAGGCATGAGAACATACCCTCGTATTTACCGTCACATGACATGAATAATATACTCTCATATTCACTTCCACAATAGTCAACATAAACTCATAGCACATATCATAGCATCTCATATGTCTATGATTTCACAATTTCACAAATTCACAAATTGACAAATAAACATATCTCACATTTAATCATAGGTACGAGAACACTTACACTAGGAATTTAGAGTATGGGCTTAAGCTACCTTTAAATTCCCAAATACACAATGAATCATCCACAAGCAATGACTCTAAAACACTCACCTAAATATTCGCTTTTGCTGTCTGCCTTTTGCCCTTATCTCTACTCGTTGAAGGTCCTATCAACTCTGACACTTCAACAAGACAAACCACACATATATCTAGTCAACAATCAGTCAATAACTCACCTAAAATAACCACAAACACAAGCATAGGCTACACTATTTTCTAACCAAAACCTTTAGCACGACAAACTTAAAATTCAAATAACTCAGTCTATGCTTAATATTTTTGCATGAAACGAATTCCATTCATCTACATATTCATCTACAACTAATTCTCAACCTTTAAACTACACAAAACTACACGTTTTAAGGTATCAAAATTCAATACAAAAAAAATTCATTAACTGTGACACCCCTAATTTGACCCTAGTCGAAAAGTGGTTTCGGGACCAAAAAATCGAGTCATAAAAATAATTAGCCGTCATATTTTATGACTATTATATGTGAATACGAATGTGTGAAAGTTTTAAGCTTTGATTTAGTAAATTGCATGTGAATTTAGTCAATAGGACTTATGTGTGACACTTTTGAAATGTGATAGGTCAAAACATAAGGATCTATTAGTGCATGAAATAAAAGGGTGGACTTGCATGTCAATTTCCCCTAATTAGTAGTGGCCGCCATGAGCATGAGAATGGACAAAATGTTATGGGGTGAAACATGTTGGAAACATGTTGTGTTAGTGGGTTATGGGAGAAAGAATGAAATAAAGGGTTAGTAATAAAGAAATGAAAAGGGAGGGTGATGAGAACAAAGTTGTCTCATCCATGTTCCCCCATTGCCGTGACTTGAGAAAGAAAGAAAAGAAGAAATTGGTTCTTCTTGGCCGTGAATTGAAGGAGGAAGAAGAGGGGAAGTTCGGCCAAGGTGGTTCTTGAGATTAAGGTATGTTCAATGTTGCTTTTGGAGGTTTACACATCCCTTGGAGGGTTAGCCTACTTCTATTTATCTCATGGATGAAATTGGAGTTGTTGGAGAGTTAGGATTTGGCTAAGAGGCTTCAAAATTTTAGTTGATGCCTTGATACTACTAGCATGTTAGCTATGTGGATGTGTTAAGTTACTTGAAATGTTGGATAAATTTGAACTCCCTACCGAATTCTTTAGGCAACCTATGTTAGAAATTTCGGTATTGAGATGTCTAGATCTTTCGGCCATTGTGGCTATGGAGGAAGTAAGTTTTGTTTCTTGTTAAATTGGATGAATTTTGTTGTATGAGTGCTTGAACAAACTATGGTTAAATGGATGCATAGATTCAAAGTGGGAAGAAATGGGCTATTATATTTGATGCTAATGCCGAATATGAAGATGATGAACTTGAATAAATAATATTCAGCTAGCATGATAAGTTATGAAATATTAAGTAGATGATATAAATGAGCTATTTAGATGTTAAAGAATGTTGTCTAAATGGGTGAAGACTATGATGTCTAAAAGCGCTATTTATTTGCTTTACAAGCTGAAATTTAAGGGATTGAATGCGAAATTAATTGTACATGAAGGTTAAAGTTTTGTATCCGATGCTTCAATCCAAGTGAGTGATGGTGTTCGAAAGTGCTCTGCGGCTTTAGCTTAAGAGCAAAGAGGATCAAAGTCGGATAAGGGAAAAAGAGAATGTAAACGAATAGCCGTGGATACCTAATCGTCGACCACTTCCGAGGTAAGTTTTAAGTGATCAAACGTTGAGTAAATTCAATCAAAATAAGACATAATGAGTTGATTTAATAAGATATGATGTGGTCATGATATGTTTTAAAACTCAAATGGTAAGTTCTTAAGTAATTGAGTTTGATTCCTTTGTAAGTTTAAGTTTTAAAACGGGATGAATATCAATCATGTAATTAAAGCTTGACGCGTCTAGTTTCGTATAAAAGAAATCGTGTAAGTAAAGGGGTTGCCGATAATGAGATTTTCAAAGTTGTGTGAGACGGTTTCAGAATGACTCCGAAATCCCCTGTTCTATTTTTAGAAAATCGTTATAATTTGCACAAAAATAGTTATAAGGTAAAATTTATATTCTTAGACTCCTTAATGAGTCTAGTTTCAAATGAAATTGAATATAACACATTTTGAATTCTGTACAATGAGAAATCTGATTCATAGTGAGGAGTGGTCAGATTAGTCGAACAGTGAAATAGGGGAAAACTTTAAGAAAAATCTGGTATTGATTGGCCACACCTAAAATTCTGAAAATTTTATGGATGAAAGATACATGAGTCTACATTCGGGAAAATTAACGGCGATTGATTTTGAGTTTTGTAGCTCGATTATATACAATTTAGTGACTGTTGCTCGGAAAACTGCTTGTAGTGAATATGTGATTTTGTTGTAAACTTTGATGAAACTATTTGAGTTGCTTATAAGCTATTGCTGAAATTGATGTACAAGAATAAAAATATGAAATATGTATGAGATATATATATGTGATAAGGCCTAATGGCCGATGTGATGAATGTGAAAGTGTGTATATATGTGATAAGGCCTAATGGCCAATGTGATGAATGTGAAAGTGTGTATATATGTGATGAGGCCTAATGGCCGATGTGATGAATGTGAAAGTGTGTATATATGTGATGAGGCCTAATGGCCGATGTGATGAATGTGAAAGTGTGTATATATGTGATAAGGCCTAATGGCTGATGTGATGAATGTGAAAGTGTGTATATATGTGATAAGGCCGAATGGCCAATGTGATGAATGTGAAAGTGTATATATGTGATAATGCCTAATGGCCCATGTGATGAATGTGAAAGTGTATATGTGTGGTAAGGCCGAACGGCCAATGTGATGGATGTGAAAGTGTATATATGTGATAAGGCCTAATGGCCGATGTGATGAATGTGAAAGCGCATATGTGTGATAAGTCCCGAAGGGCATTTGTGTCAGTACTATATCCGGGTTAAAACCCCGCAGGCTTTATGCGAGAATATTATCCTGATTAATGTCCGTAGGCTTCATGCTCATACTATAACCGAGCTTTAAAGACCCGACGGCTAAATGCTAGGATTCGAGTAAGACTTTGATATTGAGTATCTGCATTAAGTTACCATCAAGTAAGTATTATGTATTTAAGATGTTCAGGTACAAATTACTTACTCATCGGTAGAGTGATTTCGAGGTGAATTATCAGTATCAAAGAGGTAGGTAAATGTGATTAATATTATAACTCCAAATATGAGAATGATCTAATTGGTAATGGTATGTTTGTATAATAAAGTATGCGATGAAATATTCTTATGTATTAGTGCATATTCTGCCCAAAAGCCTCATAATTTGAGTATGGGTTGGGTTGAGCTAGATGTGCCAGTACAAGGTAAGGATTATGATTTGTAAGCTTACGTATATGTGATAAGGAATATGTTTGGTTCTTTATGTGCCTATGGTAATTTAGTACTTGTCATGTTGAAATACTTAAAAGTATGGATGTGATTATGAACAAGTGGAATGGATTATCGAAAGTTGAAAATCGATGAAGAATGTGCTTTGGAAATATTTGACCATCTAGGTCATTATTATTCGAAAGTATATATGTGGCAGCCAAGTGTTGCGTTTAATGATATTACAGATCGAGATGAAGCTCTAGATTAACTTCATCGAACAGATGAAATGAATGACCAATGATAGTGATTGAGAACACTTTGTTTTGCTTAAAACTTACTAAGCATTAAATGCTTACTCCGTTCTTTGAATCTCTGTTTATAGATTTTGGTTCGTCACTATCGGATTCGGGATCATCAAGTCGAAGTCATCCACACTATCAAAGCCCTTTTGGTACTCTTTTAGTTGAACTCTGGATATGGCATGTATAGGACTACCCTTTGCTGTTTTTTTTTTCAAGCACGTTTTGTGATGTATGTGTGTACGGCCATGCGAAAATGGCTCGTAAAAGTGGAGTATGGCATTAGACCATTTGTGTTTATGTATATATGTATGGTTTCATGATGTGACTATGGATTGGAATGGAAGTGTTGGGCAAATGATCAGCCATTGGAATGGCTAAGTATGATTATATGTGGACCTATGTATGACAAAACTCTAGTTGGTCCATGGAAACCACGAAATAGGTAAAGTTTACCTTGAAAACAGATGCTGACAGCAGCAGTTATGTGGATTTGAAAAATCACTAAAAATTTTAGGAGTTGAATTAAATAGTGAATAAACTATTTAAATTAACCTTGATGAATCTACTTTCATATGGAAGAAACGAAATGGTCATATGAGTTATATGTTAAGAGATATTAAAGTTCTCGAGAAACAGGGCCAGAACGGTTTCTGGATCCCCTGTTCCGACTTTGGAAATTCATTATAAATTAATCAGAGATAGTTAGGAGTTGTACTATATATGTATAGATTCCAATTTTAGTCTAGTTTCTATAGAAACAAACGGCATCAGTATTGAAGCTCTGTACAGGGAGATATCCAAGCCGTAATGCGCAAAGGTCAGTGTAGTCGATCCCTGTAATAGTGGAGACTTTAACTAATAAACTGTACTAATTGGCTTGACCAAAAATTCTAGAAAAAAATATGTAGATGGAAATATGAGTCTAATTTCAGGGAAAAATTACAAAACTGATTTTCAAGCTTTGAAACTGAAGATATGATTTTTAAGACGACAGTGATGCAGTAACCAGCTTGTCTGGAAAATTTTAAATGGACTGTGAAAATAGTTAAGTTAAGTCTGTGTGCACCTTGTGTTCGACTCCGGTAACGGACTCGGGTACGGGGTGTTACATTAACACTTGAGAAATCGTTGATGAAACTTCAAAGTTACTTTTAAAAAGCATCTAATTAGATTAAAGATAATTGAAAAACACTTTAAAACCAAATTTTTATCCAAAAACTCAAAATTCACCATTAAAGACCCAATTTTCAGTTTTTACCTAAAACATGCATTTTAATAGCTAAAATTTCAATTTAAAGAACCAATTAACCTTTAAATCTAATAGGAAAATGATTGGTTGCCTTGAATGCAAGAAAATCGAGCTTTGACTCAAACCCAAAAAAATTCACATTTTGTAGAAGATGATGAAGATGGTGGAATTCTTAGGTGATTTTCTTGGCTTTAATGGAGGTTTAAGGGTCAAGGGTGTTAGGATTCAAAGAGAACTAGGAATTGAAGATCAAAAGAAAATGGGAGGGATATAGGAGAGCAAGAAACGACACAAGCAAATGAGAAGAAAAGCTTTCATGAAATAAAACTGGGAATGGGGGGTTTATTAAGTTGATTTTGAAAAATTGGTTTAATTGCTTCATAAAGACTCACAGATTTGAACTTTTTACAAATCATTACCTTTTTTAAAATTAATGTCATTTAAAGCTCATTTCTAAAAATTGACTTAACTTTATGAAAACCATTGTTGAAAACATTATCGAGTACCAACCTTACGGAATTCCAAGCTCATATAGATCAAAATCCCTAAAATACACCTAAAACAGCTAGGCCTATTTTGGGGTAGGACAACTCTCCCTCACTAAAAGAATTTCGTCCTCAAAATTACCTGAGCTAAAAAAGTAAGGATATTGATGTCTCATTGCTTCCTCGGTTTTCAAATTAGCTTATTCTCTTTTGTGATTATGCCACAAAACCTTAACGAACGAAACTCTCTTATTTCGCAAAACCTTTTTTTCATGAGCTAGAATGTCAATTGGTTATTCCTCATAAGTAAGATCAGGTCAAACCTCAATCTCTTCTATAACACCCTTTAACCGTACCCGAGACAGGGACCAGGAATAAGGCATTACCAGGCATGTACTTGAACATTTTTGGGAAATACAGGTTATAAAATTTCGTTCCAATTTGAAACCAATCCAATAACATCTTGGTGTCTCTATTATGGGCCTACGAGGCTCAAAACATACATTGAAAGTGGTCTGGGACTAAACCGAGGACCTAAGAATGTTTTAAGAAAAATTCTGAGTTAGTGTCTTACACACCCGTGTGGAGACATAGCACACGCCCGTGTGCTTTGGGACACGTCGTATCCCCTACCCGTATGAATTAATTGAATTTATTTTCTACTTCGAACCTATAGGGGTTTTCACATGGCCAAGCACACGCCCGTGTCTCTGGCACATGTCCTTCACACAGCCTTGACACGCCCCTATGGTTGCCCGTGTCCAAAAACTCGAGCATTTTGTTTATGACATCAGCATGCATTTAGGGGCACATGGCCAAGACAGACGCTCGTGTGTTAGGCCGTGTCCTCCACATGGTTGAGACACACGGCCGTGTCTCCACTCGTGTGTTTACTACCATGCATTCTCACTTAAAATTTTAGATGCAGGGGACACACGGTTATGCCACACGCCTATGGGGTGGTCCGTGTGTCACACACGGTCTAGACACACGCCCGTGTGTTTACCCATGTGTCTACCCGTATGGACCATGTTAATCTATTTTCCAAGCCTTTGGTCACCCTCAAACATATGTTCTCACTTATAGGTTTTCATAACATATAGCCAGGCCTAATTATACTCTCAAATGACCTCGATAAACCTCATTGCATGTAAACCTCATTTCATCGGTCTTACACATGCTAGGATTATTTCTCTTGTATCAAGAATGTCTATGCCTTATAACACATTCAAGATTGGCTCATTATTATAACTCATTTCCAATTATGGTCTAGCCATCCCTTGTGATTCGGTCATGTTACATACGACTAATTGTAATACACCATATTTAATCATTACAAGAACATTCTAACGTAACATGCAAAATTTGGCAGGTCATAATCTACACCAACATGAGCCAAATTCCATGGCCATATACAAGTGAATATGTATACTTTTACAAGCCTTCATATTGGTTAATCAAATGACACATATAACAAAATAACAAAAAGCCTATACATGCCATTGAACAACATAAGAGTATCTATAGACCAAAGCTAGATAAGATGATAGTGTGTTGACTTTCCAACTGTCTCCCAATCTACGCGAGTCCATGAGCTCTATAAGATTGGGAAAAGAGAGTGATAAGCATTTACATGCTTAGTAAGCCCGAATAATTGGAAAGTAAACTGACAGATTAATTAGCATGCATCTATATTAGGCAATAAAACCAACAAGCATGAAATAGTTTCCCTATCACATGCACTCAATCAAAAAGTTAGTCTCTTAACAATACACCATGTAATTTGTCTTAGATGAGCCCATCATCCAATGTTTTCATTTTTATATCCCATATTAATCCCATTGAGTTTCCAAGAAATCTTGATAGATTACCCATTTACCTTCAAGTCATAAGAGTGATCATCTCAAGTACGCACTCTCGCGAACCTCGCATCTTATGGCGGGATTACCAGTCCAGGCAAAATCCCCCGTAATATCAACTCATCAGGTGATGTCGGGATTACCAGTCCAAGCTAAATCCCTTATAGTGAAAAACACCCTTAATGAGCTTGGATCTGAATTACCAGTCTAGGCTAAACTCAGAACCTAATCAGATTACCTGTCCAGGCTTAATCCACAATGCACACATATTCTTCGGGAGGCTCGATCACTCAAGGAACACCCGTCCGAGCTAGATCCTTTGGATATTTGAGATCAACGGATTACCTGTCCGGGCTAAAACCTTTTCTGCAACACATGCAGCATCTCAAGTCATGTAAGCCATGATTTATCCATCAGACTTCCTTTTTAACCTCAACCGGGACATTTATCATGATGTCATTATTAATAACATATTTCATGGATTTTCGTGCCATCATTAAATACAATATTCATACATTCATAAAACATGCAATTAGATGTATTATAAGTTTACTTTAAGTTATTCGAACTTACCTGGTATTCGTCTTGGTTTCGTGTTTCGGTTATTCCAAAACCTTTCGTTTTCCTTGATTGACCTCTGAAATTTGCTCTTCGAGGTCTATAACAATAAAAATGAATCATCAATACCTTACATTATTCTTTTTGAGCCTAAATTTCACCCCCGGACAAAATGATCGTTTTGCCCCTAACCTTTCACATTTTTACGATTTAGTCCCTAGGCTCGTATAATAAAATGCATGCAATTTCTACCTTACCCAAGCCTAGCCAATTGTTCTTTCCTCTAATGGATTATTTCACATTTTTACCACATATTTTACACCTTTTTCAAAAATGTCCTTTTAGGGGTTTTTCATGAAAATCACCTAGAAAAATATATTTAACACACATACAACTTTCATATTTCTCCATAAAACATCAAAGAATAAACATGTCATACATGGGTCACTTTAAAAACATGAACCCTAACTCAAAATATGGGTAGAAATGGAGAGACTAAGCTACCAGGATTTCAAAATTGCGAAGAACATTAAAATCGGGGCTTGGGAGCACTTACTATTGAGCTTGAAAATGTTGAAAACCCTAGCTATGGAGGGCTTGAGAAATTCGGTTGGATGAGGGAGAAGAATGGCTGATTTTTGCCTTCATTTTCCCATTTTATTTCATTAATTAGCCAAATGACCTAAATGCCCTTAAGCCCTTTCTTTAAAATTTTATCCATACATGCCCATTTTTGTTCAAAAACTTAGAAATTGGGCAAATTGCTCTTTAAGACCTTCTAATTAATAATCTAAAGCAATTTCAGACAATTTTATTCTAGAATACAAGTTTTGCAATTTATTCAATTTGGTCCTTATATACCAATTGGACACCTTACTCATAGAATTTCCTCATGAAACTTTAACACATGCATATTTTCATATTCTAGAGCTCATAATAATCATAAAATAAATATTTCAACGTCGAATTTGTGGTCCCGAAACCGCTGTTCTGACTAGGCCCTATTTTGGGATGTTACATTTCTCCCCCTTTAGGGGCTTTCGTCCTTGAAAGTCTTATCAGTCAATAGGTTCGGATATTGGCTTTTCATGGTTTCTTCTAGATCCCATGTAGCCTCTTCCACACCATGTCGATGCAAAAATACTTTTACCAAAGCCACACTTTATTTCTTAGTTGTTTAATCTCACGAGCCAAAATCTTGACCGGTTTCTCACTATAGTCATGTCCGGTCTAATTTCAATCTCCATCGGTAAAATCACAAGAGAGGGATCTGATCGATATCGTCTTAACATAGATACATGGAACACAACATGAATCTTTTCTAGTTCTGGTGGTAGTGCCAAGCGATAGGCTAATGGTCCAACTCTTTCAGTAATCTCTTATGGTCCGATAAATCGCTAGCTCAATTTGCCTTTCTGACCAAATCTCAATACCTTTTTCCATGAAGATACTTTCAAGAATATTCTATCTCCAATTTGAAATTTGATCTCTTTTCTTTTCAGATCAGCATAAGACATTTGCCTATCCGATGTCGCTTTTAAACAGTCACGTATCACTTTAACCTTTTCTTCAGTTTCCTTGATCAGATCAACTCTGTAAATCTGATTCTCCTTGAGTTCTGTCCAATATAATGGAGTTCGGCACTTCCTGCCTACAAGGCCTCATAAGGTGCCATCTTTAAACTCATTTGAAAGCTATTGTTATAGGCGAACTCTACCAATGGCAGGTAGTTTTCCCAACTACCCTGAAATTCAAGGATGCAACATCGCAACATATCCTCCAGAATCTAAATCATCCGCTCAAACTGACCGTCGATCTGTGGGTGAAAAGCTGTATTAAATCTCAACTTTGTACCTAAGGCTTCTTGTAACCTCTTCCAGAATCTCGAAGTGAATCTCGAGTCTCTATCTAAAATAATCGATAGTTGTACTCCGTGTAATCTCACAATCTCAGATATATACAAGTCAGCCAACTTGTCAAGTGAATAATCTGTCCTTACCGGAATAAAATGAGCCGAATTTGTCAACTTATCAACCACAACTCATAAAGCATCTTTTTTTTTGGGGGGCCAATGGTAATCCTATCACGAAGTCCATAGTGATTCTATCCCATTTCCATTCGGGGACCATCACAGGTTATAGCAAACCAGAAGGTACTTGATGTTCAGCCTTGACTTGCTGGAATATCAAGCATTTCAATATGAATTTGGAGATGTCTTTTTTCATGCCATTCCACCAGTACATTTTCTTTAAATCATTGTACATTTTCGTACTTCTAGGATGAATAGACAAACGGCTATCATGTGCCTCTTACAAAATTTTCTGAATAATTTCATTATTCTTCAGTATGTAAACTCTATCTCTGAACATCAAACATCCCTCGGGACTAACCTGAAAATCTGTTTTAAAGCCCAACTCACATTGAGCTCTTTTAGCCTGCAGGATACTATCATTAGTCTGAGCATCATAAATTTCCTAAAGAAATGTTGGCCTGACCCTTAACTCTTCCAAGACCGAACCATTATCAAACAACGCCAATCAAGTGTTCATGGCCCTCAATGCAAATAAATATTTTTTGCTCAACGCGTCGGCGACCATATTCGCCTTTCTCGGATGATAATCGATAATCAGCTCGTAGTCTTTAATTAATTCTAACCATCTTCGCTGTCTCAGGTTTAGTTCTTTTTGAGTCATTAAATACTTCAAACTCTTGTGGTTTGTGAATATACGACAAGTCTCACCATATAAGTAATGCCTCCAGATTTTCAAGGCAAAAATAATGGCGGCAAGATCTAAGTTTGGATAATTCTTCTCGTGTGGCTTCAACTGCCGTGAAGCATAGGCTATCACCTTGTCATCTTGCATAAGTACACAACCCAATCCATTTAAGGATTCATCACTATAGACCATAAACACTTTTCCCAGCTTAGGCAATACTAAAACTGGAGCTTCAGTCAACAATGTCTTCAACTTTTTGAAACTCTACTGGCACTTCTCTGTCCATTCAAACTTAATGTCTTTCTGTAGTAACCTCGTCATCGGAGTCGTGATCATGGAGAATCCTTTCACAAATCTTCGGTAGCAACCGGTTAAGCCCAAAAATCTTCTAACCTCGGTTACATTTTTAGGTGGTTTTCATTCAACAATTGTAGAGATTTTACTTGGATCAACTCGGATGCCATCAGCTGAAACAATATGATCCAAAAAACCTACTTCTTGGAGTCAAAATTCACTCTTGCTAAACTTAGCATACACTTTCTTTTCCCATAAAGTCTGCAACACAGTCCTGAAATGCTTCCCATGCTCCATCTCATCCTTGGAATAAATCAAAACGTTATCAATGAACACAACAACGAACTTGTCCAAGTATGACCGAAATATCCTATTCATTAGGTCCATAAATACGGTTGGTGCATTCGTTAACCCAAACGGCATGACAAGAAATTCATAGTGTTCATACCTTGTTCGAAAACCTATTTTTGGCACGTTTGACTCCTTAACTCTCAACTAACAGTAGCCGGATCTCAGGTCTATCTTAGAGAATACAGTAGCTCTTTTCAACTGGTCAAACAAAACATCGATCCTTGGCAAAGGATACTTATTATTGATAGTCACCTTGTTCAATTGCCGATAATCTATACACAGCCTCATTGAACCATATTTCTTCTTTACAAATAATACGGGAGCACCCCAAGGCAAAAAGCTTGGCCTTGCAAAACCTTTATCCGTCAGCTCTAGCAACTGTGCTTTTAATTCCTTCAGCTTAGTTGGTGCCATCCTATACAGAGCAATAGAAATGGGAGCTATCTCTGGCACCAATTCAATACCAAACTCTATCTCTATTTCAGGAGGTAATCTGGTTAATTCCTCCGGGAACACATCTGGATATTCACACGCTATTGGCACGGACTCAATCTTCAACTCCATTTCCTTAGTGTTTAGTACAAAAGCAAGGTAGGTTTCGTACTTTTTTCTCATATATTTTTTAGCAACCATTGCTGTGATTACATCCGGCAGTGTGTCCAGTTCTCTTGAAACAACTCGTAGAACCTTACCATCTGGGCACTTCAATTCAATATACTTGCTACCACAGTTTACAATTACATCATGCAGGGCTAACCAATCCATGCCAAGTATTACATCAAAATCATCAAATGGCAATAAC
This sequence comes from Gossypium arboreum, assembly GCF_025698485.1. Taxonomy (NCBI): domain Eukaryota; kingdom Viridiplantae; phylum Streptophyta; class Magnoliopsida; order Malvales; family Malvaceae; genus Gossypium; species Gossypium arboreum. The sequence goes on along the minus strand of NC_069079.1, from coordinate 65,612,573 downwards.
ATAAGGTTAGCCAAAAAACAATGACCCTGAATCGTCAAAGGACAATTCTTACAGACTTTATCAACCAGGACTAACTTGCCTAATGGGTTTGACACTCTGATTATAAATTCCGTAGGTTCAATGGATATATTTATACTAGACAACAATCTCATGCAAATGTAAGAATGCATTGACCCCAGATCAATTAAGGCAACAACATAAGTATTAAAAAGAGAAAAAGTACCCATGATAACGTCAGGAGCAGAGGCTTCCTCTCGAGTGCATATTGCATACGTTCTTGTCAGGGCTTGAGTCTCTGATTTCATGGTGTCTTTGGCTGCAACTTGACTACCACTAATACTTCCAGGATACTTCGGAGGTCTACCTCATGGAATAAGAACACTCAATTTCGGGATTACAAACACTTAATTTTGGGGTTACTTCCACCTCGTTATCGGTTCGCTATGGGCGGTCTTTAAGGAAGTGGTCAAGAGAACTACATCTATAGCACGCACCGCTCTTCATCTGCCACTCTCCGAAGTGAAATTTATTGTAGCTTTTACACTTTGGTTTTTTGTAATCTACACTCCCCACACTAGTCACCACAGGGGAGAAAGACTTTTGATTACGTCGCTTGGAGCCTCTCGCTCTACTCGAATATCCTACCGATGAAGTGGAGCGTTCATGTTGGCTCATCGATTTCTTTTTAGGAAATGAGAGCGTCTTACTGCTGAATCTCTTGCTCGTAACTCAAGCTTCTCTCTTAGCTTGATTCCTTTCATTATTGAGCTCCTCAACTTTCTTGGCCTGATCAGCTAATGCGGCAACTCTCGTATCTCATAGATCCCAATCAACAGCTTGATTTCCTCATTTAGACCTTCCTCGAAGCGTTTACACATTTTTGACTCTATTTGAACCCATTCAGTCGCATACTAACTTAGCCTTACAAACTCCCTTTCGTATTCCGATACAGTCTTACTTCCTTGTTTGAGTTCCAAGAACTCCTTCCGTTTCGAGTCTAAGAATCTTTGGCTAATGTATTTCTTCTTAAACTCCGCTTGGAAAAATTCCCAACTGACGTTTTCCTTTGGCACCACTAAAGATACATTCTTCCACCAGTGGTATGCAATATCCTTTAGGAGTGACACGACACACTTTAAGCACTCTTCAGGTGTGCATGATACTTCGTCCACTACTCGTAAGTGTTCTCGAGGCAGAACTCGACTCATTTAGCATCATCATCAATCTTAGATCTAAATTCCCCAGCCTCGTACTTTCTAAGCTTGTCTACAGGGACTTTACCAATTCTTACAGGTGACATACCTCGTGGTACTTCCTCATCAGGATGGTTAGGGGACAGGTGAGGCTGTGGTACGTTGGGGTGATTCCTCAAATAATCCCTAAACCACTTATCCATCATGTCAAAGAAGGTGGCTTTGGCCTCTTCCCGACCTTCAGACATAGGCCTTCTACTACTGCTAGAAATAGCTCATTGTACGAAAGCTGGAGCATGGCTTTCGACTCCCTCGAACTCATCTTGTGCTTGATTGGAAGACATTTACTATATTCAAAGATAATTAAATAATTAGGAGATATCACACTATCAATGTTCATATAATGGCATGTATAGCTAAACTCGATGAACTCTATGGTAGTCTTAGAACTGACTAAACTGTAGCTCTGATACCATTAAATGTAACACCCTTTACCTGTACCCGAGACTGGGACCAGGTATGAGGCATTACCAGGCATGTACTTGAAAATTTTCGAGAAATACGGGTTATAAAATTTTGTTCCAATTTAAAACCAATCTAATAACATCTTGGAGTCTCTATTATGGGCCTACGAGGCTCAAAACATACATTGAAAGTAGTCCGGGACTAAACCGAGGACCTAAGAAAGTTTTAAGAAAAATTCTGAGTTAGTGTCTCACACACCCGTGTGGAGACATAGCACACGCCCGTGTGCTTTGGGACACGCCTGTGTCCCCTATCCTTGTGGAATTAATTGAATTTATTTTCTACTTTGAACCTACAGGGGTTTTCACACGGCCAAGCACACGCCCGTGTCTCTGGCCTGTGTCTTTCATATAGCCTTGACACGCCCGTGTGTCGGCCATGTCCAAAAACTCGAGCGTTTTGTTTATGACGTCAGCATGTATTTAGGGGCACATGGCCAAGACACACGCCCGTATGTTAGGTCGTGTCCTCCACACGGTTGAGACACATGGCTGTGTCTCTACCTGTATGTTTACTACCATGCATTCTCACTTAAAATTTTAGATACAGGGGACACACGGTTATGCTACACGCCTACGGGGTGGTCCGTGTGTCACACACGGTCTAGACGCACGCCCGTGTGTCTACCCATGTGTCTACCCGTGTGGACCATGTTAGGCTATTTTCCAAGCCTTTGGTCACCCTCAAACATATGTTCTCACATATAGGTTTCCATAACATATAGCCAGGCCTAATTATACTCTCAAATGACCTCGATATACCTCATTGCATGTAAACCTCATTTCATCGGTCTTACACATGCTAGGATTCTTTCTCTTGTATAAAGAACGTCTATGCCTTATAACACATTCAAGATTGGCTCATTATTATAACTCATTGCCAATTATGGTCTAGCAATCCCATGTGATTCGGTCATGTTATATATGACTAATTGTAATACACAATATTTAATCATCACAAGAACATTGGAACGTAACATGCACAATTTGGTAGGTCATAACCTACACCAAGATAAGCCAATTTCCATGGCCATATACAAGTGAATATGTATACTTTTATAAGCCTTCATATTGGCTAATCAAATGACACATATAACAAAATAACAAAAACCCTATACATGCCATTGAACAAAATAAGAGTATCTTTATACCAAAGCTAGACAAGATGATAGTGTGTTGACTCTCCAACCGTCTCCCAATCTACGCGAGTCCACGAGCTCTATAAGACAGGAAAAAGAGAGGGGTAAGCATTTACATGCTTAGTAAGCCCGAATAACTGGTAAGTAAACTTAGCGATTAATTAGCATGCATCCATATTAGGCAATAAAACCAACATGCATGAAATAGTTTCCCTATCACATGCACTCAATCAAAAAGTTAGTCTCATAACAATACACCGTGTAATTTGTCTTAGATGAGCTCATCATCCCATGTTTTTATTTTTATATCCCATGTTAATCCCATTGAGTTTCCTGGAAATCTCGATGGATTGGCCATTTACCATCAAGTCATGAGAGTGATCATCTCATGTACGCACTCTCGCGAACCTTGCATCTTACGGCGGGATTACCAGTCTAGGCTCAATCCCCCGTAATATCAACTCATAAGGTGATGTCGGGATTACCAGTCTAGGCTAAATCCTTTATAGCGAAAAACACCATTAATGAGCTTGGATCTAAATTACCAATCCAGGCTAAATTTAGACCCTAATCGGATTACCAGTCCAGGCTAAATCCACAATGCACACAAATTCTTCGGGAGGCTCGATCACTCAAGGAACACCTGTCCGGGCTAGATCCTTTTGATATTTGAGATCAGCGGATTACCCGTCAGGGCTAAATCCTTTTCTGCAACCCATGCAGGATCTCAAGTCATGTAAGCCATGGTTTATCCATTGGACTTCCTTTTTAACCTCAACCGGGACATTTATCATAATGTCATTATTAATAACACATTTAACGGATTTTCATGCCATCATTAAATAAAATATTCATACATTCATAAAACATGCAATTAGATGTATTATGAGTTTACTTTAAGTTATTCGAACTTACCTGGTATTCGTCTCGGTTTCGCATTTCGGTTATTCCGAAACCTTTTGTTTTCCTTGATCGACATCTGAAATTTGCTCCTAGGGGTCTATAACAATAAAAATGAATCATCAATACCTCACATTATTCTTTTTGAGCCTAAATTTCACCCCCGGACAAAATGACAATTTTGGCCCTAACTTTTCACATTTTTACGATTTAGTCCCTAGGCCCGTATAATAAAATGCATGCAATTTCTACCTTATCCAAGCCTAGTCGATTGTTCTTTCCTCTTATGGCAGACCACATTTCTCCATTATTTGTAGCACCCCAAACCCAGCCCAGACGTTATGACTGGATCCGACATGCCACATCGAAGCGTTCAAAACATTTTATATTGTTGATCCAAAAAAACTTACTTAGTGTTTTAAAAGATAATTTCATTATAGGCTAAAGTGAATGGAAGCTGTGTGTAACACCCCGAACCCGAGACCGTTGCCGGTGTCGGACACGAGGGGTTAACAAGCCAAAACCACTTATGGCACCGACCAATTTGACATTCCAGGCAAGCTGGAAAACTGCGTTGCTGTCGTCTTAAAAAGCATATCTCGAGTTTCACATTTCAGAAACTGATTCCGTAAATTTTCCCTGAATTTAGACTCATATATCCATCCATGGATTTATTTTTAGAATTTTTGGTCGGGCCAATTGGTACAGTTTATTAGTTAAAGTCACCCATGTTACAGGGGTCGACTACACTGACCTTCGCACGTTACAACTTGAATATCTCTCTGTACAGGGTTTCAATACTGATTCTGTTTGTTTCTAATGAAACTAGACTCAAAAAGGAATCTGCACATATTAGGCATGACTTCTAATTCATTCTGGATAATTTATGGTAAATTTTCAAAGTCGCGACAGGGGACCCAGAAACCGTTCTGGCCCTGTCTCACGATAACTTTAATATCTCTTAACACGTAACTCCCATGACCGTTTCGTTTCTTCCATATGAAAGTAGACTCATCAAGGTTCATTTACATAATTCTTTCACTATTTAATACCATCCCTACAATTTTTGTGATTTTCACATTCCCGTCACTGCAGCTGGCAGCACCTGTTTTTAAGGTAGGTCTTACCTATTTTGTAGTCTCCATGAACCAACTAGTCTTGCCATACATAGGTTCACCTATGATCATTTTAGCCATTCCAATGGTTGATCATGTGACCAACACTCCCATTTCCAATCCATAATCACATCATGAAACCATATATATATATACAAATCACGAATGGTCTAAGTTCGTACTTTACTTCTCTGAGCCATTTTCGCATGGCCGTACACATGTACATCACAACACATTTGAACCAACAAGGGTAGTCCTATACATGCCATTTCAAAGTTCAACCAAAATTATACCAAAATGGAAGCTTTGATAGTGTGGATGACTTGACTTCAATGATCCCGTATCCGATCGCTAACAAACAAAATCTATAAAGCGAGAGCCAAAGCAACGGGTAAGCATTTTTATGCTTAGTAAGTCTCAAGCAATAAAATCAGCTTTAACTAAAGCATTACATTCACATAGCCAAATGAATCATTTCATTAATACACATTCACATAATCATACTTACTTTACACTTCATCATTGTATACTTTCACAAGATATCAACCAATTCAATAGCTGAAAATTCGTTAGTCGATTGAACGAATGTTACTCAAACATATCTACTTTTCCAATGCACATATAAACATACCTTATCCTTTGGGCTTTTCGAGCGTACTAATTAAATTTATTACAGCAACCAACGCTCACCTTCAGCCCAAGCTTCTTCGGAATACAACCGGATATAACCACATGCACGAATGCCTTCGGGTCTTAGCCCGGATAGAACGACTTGCACAAATGCCTTCGGGTATTAGCCCGGATTTAACAACTTGCACGAATGCCTTCGGGTCTTAGCCCGGATTTAGTCACTAGCATAATTGCCTTCGGGTCTTAACCCGGATTTAACTACTAGCATAAATGTCTTCGGGACTTAGCCCGGATATCATTTAATTGCTCATGCACACACATACATCAATAGTCAATTCACATCCATGTTTCGTTTTCGTTACTAAGGCTCAAACACAAACATATCACTAGCATAATCGCCTTCGGGACTTAGCCCGGGTATCATTCAAATACTCATACACACATAAATCAATAATCATTACACATCCATATTTCATTTCACATAATTCGAGTAGGGTCATTTCTTGAGGACTTACCTCGGATGTTGTCGAATGGCTTCAACGGCTATTCGATCACTTTTTCCTTCCCTTTATCGGATTTAGCTCCCCTTTGCTCTTGAGCTTAACGAATACAAGTAGAAGTATTCAATATTTTTCTCAATAATGTTTACTAGTCAATCACATTCGGCATCTCATATCATCTCACTTTATTATAATTTATCATTCAACCTTTGAACCAAAACGCCATTATATGGCCACATATACATACATCCATATATTTAAGCTCAAGAATTTTAACATAACATCAAGTGCTCAAATTACTCATGTGGCCGATTATACATGGTCATAAATACACAAAATCAAATATAATTTCAAGGTTTTTCACCCTATACATGTACTAGGTCGAATGTACATGCAAATTTCACAACATTCTTCAACAAATTTCTTCTTTAAACAAACATATTTATCACTTTCTTCATCACCAAAATATCATGTGCAAACATATATACACATATAAGTGCAAGGCCGAATTTCAAGGTGTCCATAACCATCCAAAGCACAAATTTTAACTAACATGCAAGAAGCATAAACCATGCTCATGAATGCTTCATGGCCGAATACATCACAATCATGCCCCTTTCAACTTCGGTCATGGTTAAACAAAAAGAAAACTCAATGCCTTACTCAAGATTGCTACAAAGAAATTTCAATAGTAGACAATCCATCATTGCATGCATCATTAGCAAGCTTCACATTTAGCATGCAATGGCTTTAACACAATAACAACTTTGGCCAAATACCATTCCCATGGCATAACAAGGATTTGAACCATGGCTAACATGAACATCGAGTTAGCAACTAAAACATGCATGAAACTCATAACACAACCTCATACATACCTTAATCTTGATGCAAGTTTAGCCAAATCTCCTTCTAGATCTCTTCTAAACAAAGAAAATGAAGCAAAAATCTCTTCTTCCTCTTAGAATTTTCGGCCAAAAGAAGGAGAGAACAAGGATGAACAATTTTTTTGTTTTTCTTTCACTTGCACGCAATGGGGATTGCTACACTCTCACACACATTTTTTTTATTTCTCTTCCCACATCTAATTATTTTATCACTTAATACATCATGCATTAACAAAACATGTCATAACATGTTTCCTTTGCCCATAATTCCTTGCCATGGCCGGCCACCACCTATAAAAAGGGGAATTTGACATGCAAGTCCATTGTTTTGCATGCATGCTTTAATTAGTCATCACACAATTCCCTATCGTACTTTCAAAGTTCACTACTAAGTCCTTTCTAGTGAAATTCACCTTTATAACACTAAATCAATCACCAAAAAATGTCACACATGAGCACACACATATTATAGGCATCAAAATAAATTTTAAATTATTTTTATGCCTCAGTTTTGTGGTCCCGAAACCACATTCCGACTAGGGTCAATTTTGGGCTGTCACACTGTGCACCAGGTAGGAAACCGAAAAAAAGGTGGTGAGTCCATCGGACTACTTAAGTACCAAGCTCCCTTCGGATCCAATCCTAGACATGCATACCGCCATTACCACACCTTAACGTCATGGATATTTCTAGGAAACCGATTTGATTAAGCCATTTTTAGGAAAAGTGATTAATTTTGGAAAATACTTTCATTGCGGAAGCTTTGCTTGTTGTCGTGTTATATTGAAATCAATTGTTGTTTTTGAAAACGCGCCATCCAATTTCAACAGTTAGAATAAGTAATACCTATCTTAGTAATACATATTAAAACCATAAAAAATAATTAAGCAGCCTTATTACATTTAAAAACCCAAAACTTCAAACGTAAATAAAAGGATGTCCAGTTCACGAAAAAAATCAAACTTTCGAGCGGGTGGCCACTCAATTCCCTCACAGCTCCAAGCCCACTATGGTTGGGGATTACTGCGTGGATGAAAATAAAAGGGTGAGTTTGGGGAAACTCGGTGTGTAAATTAACCCAACCATAGCCTATATCACTCAAACCACGTAAATAGGATAAGTTGGCCTTAGCCTGCAATGTAATTGAATAAAGCCCATAGGCCCATAATGAACGAACAGATATTACATGTTTATGCGTAAACCTAACCTGATTCATCCATAACACCCCGTGCATCAGCCTTACACCATGTGGGAGACTACTCGACCCACCCAACCTGCTACACACCACGTAAATCGCAATGCGAGGTCGCCGGATATTGTGGCGAGCCACCGAATCAGATATATGTGGCGAGCCACCAGATCGAATAATTGTGGCATAGCCACCAGGACAGATATATGTGGTAGAGCCACCAAATTAGATAAATTGTGGCATATCCACCAAGACGCTTCCTCCATAGTATATCCCAAGTCCCCATGCAACGGATATATAATCATGGCATACATCATACAGAATCAGATCGTCATGCTTTTCAGTCAAAAGTAACCCTAGGGGTATAATGGTAATTTTGCATACATAGGGGTATTCAAGTAATTTAACTATTCTTAAGGTTTTCATACATAACATAGTCATTTACGTACAATCAGAAACACTTACCGCATTTTCTTAACAATTTGGGCCCGTTGGCCCATTATCCCGTTTTTGGCCCATTAAGCCCAAAAATATCGAAATGCACAGAATCGCGCACTCTGCAGTCTTATCACTTTAATTTACCATATACATCAAACTATTAATTTCAAAATACCGAATTTTCAGCTTTTGCCGATCTAGTCTATAAGAGGGTGTTAGTTACACACCTGTTTGCGACGATATGCTGACGAGATCCAACACAAACCACCTACAATTGGATTACTAACATGTTAATCTAACTATTCAAATACAAACTACGTATTAACCCCTTACAATATTCAGCCAACCACACCTACAGATCATAGTAAGCTTATAAGAAATCAATAAGCAACTCATTAACAATTTTTTGTCAATGTTTACCACATAATCATAATTTTACTGCAAGCTGTCTTCCTAAGCAACAGTCACTAAATTATTTATAACTGGAGCTACGAAACTCCAAATTAAGTACCGTTAATTTTCCCTAAAAATAGACTCATATATCTTCTATCCATAAAATTTTCAAATTTTTTTGGTATGGCCAATCAATACCAGATTCTTCTTAAAGTTTCCCATGTTTCACTGTTTGACTAATCTGACCACTCTTCATTACAAATCAAATTTCTCATTGTACAGAATTAAAAATATGTTCTCATTTATTCTATATTAAACTAGACTCATTAAGCTTTAATTACATAATTTATGCAGCTTCTAACTCATCTCCTACAATTTATGGTGATTTTCCAAAGTCACGTTACTGCTGCTGTCCCAAGCAGATTTATTACCAAATCACTCTTTCACACCTAACTTGCATTCTTGTTATTTAAACATGTATATCACCAATCAATCATCACATATCTATGATTTTACTTAAGTATAATCTCAATTTCATCATTTTAAAGCACAACATGTTAGCCGATTTTTCCCTTTAGCATCTAAGGCACATGCATGCTCATTTGTTTGGCTCAACTTCACCTATCTTCCATTTTTCATCAAAAGAACATGAAACAACAACCATTTCCTTCATTTTAATTCATGAATAAATGCTCACAACACAACTAAAAACCAAAATATGCTTCAAGAGTTAAGGTAGAATCAAGAAGAACTCATGAACATCAAGATAGAAGCAAACTACCATGAACTTACCTTCAATTTTCTTCCCCAAGTGACCGAACATTCAAGAGCTTTCTCCTCTCCTTTCTCTTCTCTAACTATCGGCTATGATGAATAAAGATGGACAAAAATTTGTTCTTTTCACCCCTTTTTCTTTTAATAAAATTTCATATTTCATCCATTTAATTCTTTAATACAAAAGACATGAAATGGCCTTCATGGAACATTTACCTAAACCATTATCATGGAACATTTACCTAACCCATTACCATGGAATATTTACCTAATCCATTATCATGGAACATTTACCTAACCCATTATCAATTTGTACCATGAATTATGGATATCAAGTGCTCATATTTTCTACAACAACATGATGGCTGGCCACTTCATGTAAAATGGGAGGTTTGTCATTCAAATCCTCCTATTTTGCACTCCTATTTATTTGGCCACTTCAATTTAGCCTATAGCATTTTCAAACATTTTCACATAGGTCCTATTTCATAATTTCACCCCCTTTTTCTTATGGAACAAAAATTAACTAAAATTGTCAGGTTCTATCTTAAGCTTGGGCCTTCTAGAGGCCCATTAACATAATTAAACCTATGCCAACATTCACAGAATTCCCGAAATTTGGGGCGTTACAACTCTACCCTCCTTAAAGAAATTTCGTCCTCGAAATTTACCTGATCAAACTAGTTGAGCGTATTGTTGACGCATAGTCTCTTCTGATTCCCAAGTAGCTTCTTCCCTTCCATGATTACGCCAAAGTACTTTCACTAACGGGGCAGTTTTCCTTCTGAGAACCTTAACATCTCGAGCCAATATTTGCACAAGCTCCTCCTCAAAGGTCAAATCAGTCCGAACTTCAATTTCTGCAACTAGCAGGACATGAGCAGCGTCAGCACGATAACGCCTTAACATGAATACGTGAAAAACATCGTGAATCCTGTCTAACTCTGGAGGCAATTCCAACTGATAAGCCACTGGGCCTACTCGCTTCAAAACCCGATAAGGCCCAATGAACCGCGGACTCAACTTGCCCTTCTTACCGAACCTTAATATCTTCTTCCAAGGAGAAACCTTTAAGAAGACCATATCACCTACTGAGTACTCAATCTCCTTAAGCTTCAAATCTGCATAAGAATTTTGCCTATCAGATGCTTCTTTTAACCGATCCCTAATTATCCTGACCTTATCCTCAGTATCAGCTACCAACTCTGGTCCAAGAACTTGTCGCTCTCCTAGTTCAGTCCAACAACTAGGTGTACGACACCTTCGTCCATATAGTGCTTCATACGGTGCCATTCGAATACTTGCCTGGTAACTGTTATTGTACGCAAATTCTGCCAACGGCAAGTAATCCTCCCAACTACCTTGAAAGTCAATCACACATCCCCTCAACATGTCCTCCAGAATCTGAATAACCCTTTCCGATTGACCATCAGCTTGGGGATGGAAAGCTGTACTAAAATTCAATCGCGTCCCCAACGCCTCATGTAACCTTTGCCAAAACCGAGATGTAAATCTGGGATCTCGATCAGAAATAATTGAAACTGGGACTCCATGAAGTCGCACAATCTCTGCCACATACAACTTGGCTAACTTTTGAAGTGAAAAGTCAATATGAACAGGTATGAAATGGGCCGATTTGGTCAACCTATCCACAATCACCCACACCGAGTCTTTCTTTGATGGTGTCAAGGGTAACCCACTCACAAAGTCCATGGTTACCCTCTCCCACTTCCAAAGTGGTATCTTCACCGGCTGTAACAGTCTAGAAGGTAATTGATGCTCAGCTTTCACTTGTTGGCATGTCAGACATTTTCCTACAAATTCCGTTACTTCTCGCTTAAGTCTGGGCCACCAGTATAATTCTCGCAAGTCGTGATACAACTTATTCCCTCCAAGATGCATGGCACATAGTCCCCTGTGAGCTTTCTTCAATATTGTCTGCCTTAAATCAGAGTCCCTCGGAACACAAATTCTTCCTCGGAAACACAGAACTCCATCACCATTTAAACCGAACTCAAAAGTTTCCCCTTCCTTAACTTGTTAAAAACGAGCAACCAAAGACTCATCTTCCAACTGCTTTTCCTTAATCTGGTCCACCCAGGTTGGCCTTACTTGCAATTCAGCTAACAAACTGCCATCATCATACAGACTCAAATGAGCAAACATTGCTCTCAGATCAGTTACGGTTCTACGACTTAAAGCATCGGCTACCACATTAGCCTTGCCTGGGTGATACTCGATCGAACAGTCATAATCCTTAAGCAACTCAATCCATCTCTTTTTCCTAAGGTTCAGCTCCTTCTGAGTCAACAAATACTTAAGACTCTTGTGGTCTGTGTATATAATACACCTCTCCCCGTACAAGTAATGTCTCCAAATCTTAAGTGCAAATATCACTGCCGCCAACTCCAAATCATGAGTAAGATAGTTCCCTTCGTGAGGTTTAAGCTGTCGTGATGCATATGCAACCACCTTACCCTTCTGCATTAACACGCAGCCCAAACCCACGTGTGATGCGTCACTGTACACAGTAAAATCCTTCCCAAACTCCGGCTGAATTAACACAGGTGCTTCAGTCAGAACTTTCTTCAACTTCTCAAAAGCTTCCTACTGCTTCTCAGTCCATACAAACGATACTCCTTTCTTTATGAGTTTTGTCAGAGGTGCTGCCATCACAGAAAAACCTTCCACAAACCTTCTGTAGTATCCTGCCAACCCTAGAAAACTTCGAATTTCTGACACCGTCCTAGGTGGCTTCCACTCCAAAATTGCTTCAATCTTTCGAGGGTCCACCTTAATCCCTTCGCACAGACCACATGTCCTAAGAAGGTTACCTCCTCAACCAAAATTCACACTTCTGAACTTCGCAAAGAGTTCCTTCTCCCTTAACACTCGCAGCACTATACGGAGATGCTCATCATGTTTCGCTTCAGTTTCAGAATACACCAGGATATCATCAATGAAGACGACTATGAATCAATCCAAGAATGGTTGGAACACCCGATTCATCAGATCCATAAATGCTGCAGGAGTGTTCATCAGTCCAAATGGCATAACCAAAAACTCGTAATGACCATACCGAATCCTGAATGCCGTCTTATGGATATCCACCTCTTTGACCCTTAACTGATGATATCCAGATCGGAGGTTGATATTAGAAAATACAAAAGTCCCTCTAAGCTGGTCAAACAGATCGTCAATCCTTGGCAGTGGATACTTATTCCTAATTGTTAGTTTGTTCAACTGGCGATAATCAATGCACATCCGCATTGTACCATCCTTCTTCTTCACGAATAGCACCGATGCTCCTCATGGAGACACGCTTGGCCTAATGAAGCCCCTATCCAACAACTCTTGAATTTGTGCCTTTAGCTCCACCAACTCCTTCGGTGCCATTCTATACAGTGCGATAGACACTGGTGCCATTCCAGGCAATTAGTCGATTCCAAACTCTACTTCTCGGTTCGAAGGTAGTCTTGGAAGCTCCTCCGGAAAAACATCTTGGAACTCTTTTACAGTCCTAACCTTATCCACTAACAATCCCTCCCCTTCCGACTGACTTACAAATGCCAAATAGGTCTCATAACCTTTCCGAATCCACTTCTCGACTCTTAATGCTGACACCACATTGGACAAATAATCCCTTCGTTCGCCTATCATCATAACCTCCTCACCCTCCGTGGTCCTTAACACCATTCGTTTTGCAGCACAATCCAAAGTCGCCCTATGCTTAACAAGCCAGTCCATTCCCAGAATGAGGTCAAACTTTCCGAATGATAACTCCATCAGATCTCTAGGGAAAACCTTGCCTTGAGTTTCTAAGGGTACATCCCTATATAGTTTGTCTACCCTAACCGAATGACCTAAAGGACTTAACACAGATACCCCACTCACCATCTTCTTAGAGTGCACACCCAACAATCCAGATATGGCACATGCAACATAGGAATGAGTAGATCCAATATCCACCAAAGCAGTATATGGCATGCCAGAAACCAAGAACGTACCAGTTATGACATCAGGTGCGTCGCCCTCCTCTCGACGACGAGCTGCATACACCAAAGCTGGCTGTCGAGCTTCAGCATTTCCGACACCCCTGCCAGGTGCCCCCCGACCTCGACTGTTTCCATTTCCACCCCTTACAGGTTGAGCAATCCTCTGTTCAGCAACTTTAACCTGATCAGCATTCTGAGGGCAGTCCCGTACTCTATGCTCCATAGATCCACATCGGAAACAAGCACCAGAGCGTTTCCTACACTTGCCCAAATGTACCTTACCACAGCCTCCACAGATTGATGGTCTGACCACATTCATCGGCACTGCTCGAACTGGTTCCTCCATTCTTGCTCTCTTAATAATCCTATTTGCACCACCCGAGGGTCCTGGATCCCTCCAGAAACGTTTCCGATCCTTTTCCCGATTTTGCTTTTCAGCACGCTTAACCTCTTCAGCGATCCTTGCCTTCTCTACCAAGATCGCGAAGTCTCACTCCCTCTGCGGAGCGATTAACACCCTGAGGTCATCTCTAAGACCATCCTCGAAGCACACACTTTGCTCATACTCCATAGCAACTATGCCCATGGCATATCGGCTCAGCCTCAGAAACTCGGCCTCGTACTCGGCAACTGTTTTACCTTCTTGCACCAGATTCAGGAATTCCTTCCTGCGGGCATCCACATAACTCGCTCCAACATACTTCCCTTTAAAGGTCGTCTTAAACAGTTCCCAAGTTACCCTATCAGCTGGGGTTCCTTCTCTCACAGTGAGCCACCACTGGTAAGCCTCGTCCCGTAGCAACGATACGGCTCCCTTCAGCTTCTACTCCACAGAGCAATCCAAGTCATCCATAATTCGTTCTGTGGCCTTCAACCAATATTCTGCCACATTCGAGGCTACACAGACACACCCCTAAAGATCTTTGCTCCGTTGGCCCAGAGTCGTTCAGAAATTGATCCTCGAATTCCGTTGCCCGAACTTGTCCCGGCAACCCTTTCCAGAACACGAAGCATTGGCTGCGACAGGGCATCATCCTCGGCATCGCGGTCATGAGACTCTACCTCTGTTGTCGGTGGTACCGGTGCATCCACCGCCGGCATATGTCCCGAAGACGAAGATCTCGCTCGAGCACTTCTTCGGCTCCGTCCACGGCCTCTTGCACTCATATCGTATTATCTTGATTACGAATTTTTATGCATCAATTAATATTCTAGTGTTTACTACAGATGTTTTATGAATCAGACAGAAATTCAGAGTTTGTTTTCGCAGAATCAAATTTTCCTATGGTTTCAGTATCATCCTATCTAGAGTATCCTAATAGGGTTTTAGAACAGACAGATAATTCAGAAAATATTTAGAAAAATTCAAAATACTTACAGACTTGAGCCGGAGATTCGGGTGCCACCTTCAAAAGATCTAAATTTTGAAAATCGAGTTTTTCGCAATCTTTATAAAATTTTCGTTTTTGAAAATCTTTGTTTTCTAAACCCATTCCACAGTCGAGTTGTTGCAACCTAGGGTCTGATACCACTAAATGTAGAACCCCAAACCCGGCCCAGACGTTATGACCGGATCCAACATGCCACATCGAAGCGTTCAAAACATTTTATATTGTTGATCCAGAAAAACTTACTTAGGGTTTTAAAAGATAATTTCATTATAGGTTAAAGTGAATGGAAGTTGTGCACCAGGTAGGAAACCGAAAAAGAGGTGTTGAGTCCATCGGACTGCTTAAGTACCAAGCTCCCTTCGGATCCAATCCTAGACATGCATACCGCCATTGCCACACCTTAACGTCATGGATATTTCTAGGAAACCGATTTGATTAAGTCATTTTTAGGAAAAGTGATTAATTTTGGAAAATACTTTCATTGCAGAAGCTTTGCTTGTTGTGTGTAATTTTGAAATCAATTGTTGTTTTTGAAAACGCGCCCTAAAGCTATCCAATTTCAACAGTTAAAATAAGTAATACCTATCTTAGTAATACATATTAAAACCATAAAAAATAATTAAGCAGCCTTATTACATTTAAAAACCCAAAACTTCAAACGTAAATAAAAGGATGTCCAGTTCACCAGAAAAAAATCAAACTTTCAGAGCGGGTGAACACTCCGAATTCCCTCACAACTCCAAGCCCACTATGGTTGGGGATTACTGCGTGGATGAAAATAAAAGGGGTGAGTTTGGGGAAACTCATGTAAATTAACCCAACCATAGCCTATATCACTCAAACCACGAAATAGGATAAGTTGGCCTTAGCCTGCAATGCAATTCGAATAAAGCCCATAGGCCCATAATGTAACGTAATGATATTACATGTTTATGCGAAACCTAACCTGATTCATCCATAACACCCCCGTACCAGCCTTACACCATGTGGGGAGACTACTCGACCCACCCAACTGCTACACACCACAGAAATCGCAGCGAGGCTGCCAGATATTGTGGCAGAGCCACCAGAACAGATATATGTGGCAGAGCCACCAGATCAGATAATTGTGGCATAGCCACCAGGACAGATATATGTGGTAGAGCCACCAAATTAGATAAATTGTGGCATATCCACCAAGACGCTTCCTCCATAGTATATCCCAAGTCCCCATGCAACGGATATATAATCATGGCATACATCATACAGAATCAGATCGTCATGCTTTTCAAAAAAAGTAACCCTAGGGGTATAATGGTAATTTTGCATACATAGGGTATTCAAGTAATTTAACTATTCTTAAGGTTTTCATACATAACATAGTCATTTACGTACAATCAGAAACACTTACCGCATTTTCTTAACAATTTGGGCCCGTTGGCCCATTATCCCGTTTTTGGCCCATTAAGCCCAAAAATATCGAAATGCACAGAATCGCGCACTCTGCAGTCTTATCACTTTAATTTACCATATACATCAAACTATTAATCTCAAAATACCGGATTTTCGGCTTTTTCTGATCTAGTCTATAAGAGGGTGTTAGTTACACACCTGTTTGCGACGATATGCTGACGAGATCCACACACTAACCACCTACAATTGGATTACTAACACGTTAATCTAACTATTCAAATACAAACTACGTATTAACCCCTTACAATATTCGGCCAACCACACCTACAGATCATAGTAAGCTTATAAGAAATCGATAAGCAACTCATTAACAAATTTTTGTCAATGTTTACCACATAATCATAATTTTACTGCAAGCTATCTTCCTAAGCAACAGTCACTAAATTATTTATAACTGGAGCTACGAAACTCGAAATCAAGTTCCGTTAATTTTCCCTAAAAATAGACTCATATATCTTCTATCCATAAAATTTTCAGAATTTTTTGGTATGGCCAATCAATACCAGATTTTTCTTAAAGTTTCCCATGTTTCACTATTTGACTAATCTGACCACTCTTCATTACGAATCAAATTTCTCATTGTACAGAATTCAAAATATGTTCTCATTTATTCCATTTGAAAGTAGACTCATTAAGCTTTAATTACATAATTTATGCAGCTTCTAACTCATCTCCCACAATTTATGGTGATTTTCCAAATTCACATTATTGCTGCTGTCCCAAGCAGATTTATTACCAAATCACTCTTTCACACCTAACTTGCATGCTTGTTATTTAAACATGTATATCACCAATCAATCATCACATATCTATGATTTTACTTAAGTATAATCTCCATTTCATCATTTTAAAGCACAACATGTTAGCCAATTTTTCCCTTTAGCATCTAAGGCGCATGCATGCTCATTTGTTTGGCTCAATTTCACCTATCTTCCATTTTTCATCAAAAGAACATGAAACAACAACCATTTCCTTCATTTTAATTCATGACTAAATGCTCACAACACAACTAAAAACCAAAATATGCTTCAAGAGTTAAGGTAGAATCAAGAAGAACTCATGAACATCAAGATAGAAGCAAACTACCATGAACTTACCTTCAATTTTCTTCCCCAAGTGACCGAACATTCAAGAGCTTTCTCCTCTCCTTTCTCTTCTCTAACTTTCGGCTATGATGAACAAAGATGGACAAAACTTTGTTCTTTTCACCCCTTTTTCTTTTAATAAAATTTCATATTTCATCCATTTAATTCTTTAATACAAAAGACATGAAATGGCCATCATGGAACATGTACCTAAACCATTATCATGGAACATTTACCTAACCCATTACCATGGAATATTTACCTAATCCATTACCATGGAACATTTACCTAACCCATTATCAATTTGTACCATGAATTATGGATATCAAGTGCTCATATTGTCTACAACAACATGATGGCTGGCCACTTCATGTAAAATGGGAGGTTTGTCATGCAAAACCTCCTATTTTGCACTCCTATTTATTTGGCCACTTCAATTTAGCCTATAGCATTTTCAAACATTTTCACATAGGTCCTATTTCATAATTTCACCCCCTTTTTCTTATGGAACAAAAATTAACTAAAATTGCCGGGTTCTATCTTAAGCTTCGGCCTTCTAGAGGCCCACTAACATAATTAAACCTATGCCAACATTCACAGAATTCCCAAAAATTGGGGCGTTACATTATTTCACATTTTTACCACATATTTTATAGCTTTTGCAAAAAGATCCTTTTAGGGGTTTTTCCTGAAAATCACCTAGAAAAAGATGTTTAACACACATACAAATTTCATATTCCTCCATAAAACATCAAAGAATAAACATGTCACACATGGGTCACTTTACAAACATGAACCCTAACTCAAAATATGGGTCGAAATGGAGAGACTAAGCTATCGGGATTTCAAAATTGCGAAGAACATTAAAAACGGGGCTTGGGAGCCCTTACTATTGAGCTTGAAAATGTTGAAAACCCTAGCTATGGAGGGCTTGAAAAATTTGGCTGGATGTGGGAGAAGAATGGCTGATTTTTTTTCTTCATTTTCCCATTTTATTTCATTAATTAGCCAAATGACCAAAATGCCCTTAAGCCCTTTCTTTAAAATTTTATCCATACATGCCCATTTTTGTCCAAAAACTTAGACATTGGGCAAATTGCTCTTTAAGACCTTCTAATTAATAATCTAAAGCAATTTCATACAAATTGATTCTAGAATCCAAGTTTTTCAATTTATTCAATTTGGTCCTTATTTACCAATTGGACACCTTACTCATAGAATTTCCTCATAAAACTTTAACACATGCATATTTACATATTCTAGACCTCATAATAATCATAAAATAAATATTTCAACATCGAATTTATGGTCCCGAAACCACTATTCTGACTAGGCCCTATTTTGGGATGTTACATCTTCAACTGACACAACATGCAACGGATTTAAGCAATACTTCTGTAGCATAGATACATAGAAAACATCATGAATTCTTTCAAGTTCTGACAGCAACTTGAGTTGATAAGCTACCAGTCCAATCCTCTCAACAACTTTATAAGGTCCAACATATCTTGGACTTAATTTACCTTTTCTTCCAAATCTTAAAACCTTTTTCCACAAAGAAACCTTCAAAAACACCTTATCGCCAACTTGAAACTCAAAATCTCTGTAACACCCCTAACCCATATCCATCACCGGATTAGGGTTACAAAGCATTACCGTACAAATGGAACATCAAATCATACATTTCATGTATCATTTAAAAAATATTATAATAAATTCATTGATATACATATTGTCCCTTAATCGAGCTCGTGAGGCCGTAGAAACACCTTAGAAACAATTTGGGACCTAGCCGAAAACATTTGGAAAGTTTAAGAAAAAGTTAGAAAAATTTGACTACAGGGGTCACACGGGCGTGTGCCTTACACGGCTGAGACACACGTCCGCGTCTCAGGCCATGTAACCTTCGAACTAGGGACACACAGTCGTGTCAGTTTCCTCACCCATGTAACTCTCTAAGTAGGGTCACATGCCCGTGTCATACGCCTATGCGCCAACCTGTGTAACTCTTGAAATAGCCCCACACGCCCGTGTGCTAGCGTGTGTAACCAACTAACTTGCATGCAATAGAACCTACAGGGGACACACGGCTATGTCACTAGGCCGTGTGGCACATACGACTAAGTCACACGTCGGTGTCTCAGGCCATATGGACATGAATTTGCCCAAAATCAAGCCAGTTTCAACACCAAATCATGCACACACCGATAGGACTTTTGTGCACCTAATCAAGACACCAAAACATGACTAAAACTCACATGAAAGAAAAAATTCAATAGTTCAAAATTGATCAACCAATATGCCATACAAGACACCTTAAATGCAAACATCCAAAACTTACCTAAACATGCATATGCTACCACTTACCACTAATCAACTACTAGTTCCAAGAACTTACTAAACATACAATATAAGGTAGCTCAATAACACAAACCATCAAATGATATTAATAAACCATTCTCAACCATTATCAAAAGTGACCAAAAGTACATTCTAAAGCAAGCATTATACCTACTATGCATACATGACACTAAAACACAAACACATTTAATTATTATTTACATATTCATCAAACACCACAAATTCAACTTCATAAGTTTATACATGCCACTACCCTAGGAGATACCAAAACTACCAATATCGATGGATAGTATGGACGAAGTTTTGATCAGTCCAAAATGTCAACAGCGATGATATACTAAACAATCCACAAGAACGAATAAGTTTATAGAGGTTAATAAGAACATAGTATATCATTTAATCTAACAATAGTTGAATACGATTCATATATTATTCAATTCAAAGTTATCGGAGTCTAATTAGGGCACAAAAATAAATTCATGGGTACCGAAGTACAAACGAGGGCACGTATGTGCAATTCAAGGGTACCGAAGTACAAATAGGGGAGCGTATGTGCAATTCAAGAATAATCTTCTAAAAACATAATAACTAAAACATTATAATATAAGTACACAAATACAAATTCGATTACATATCAAAACACCACGAACTTACCTCGACGACTAAGCTGTAGGAACGTAATTGACTAATCCAAAGCTTTAGCTTTTCCCCGATCTAAGTCTGTACATGGTCTATCTTGATCTACATAGACAAATTTAATCCATTTAATATCCCTAACATTCAATTTTGTCTACATTTCATATTTTTCTAAAATTACTATTTTGTCCCTAACATTTTAACTTTTCATAATTTAGTCCTTAAGCTCATAAATTGAAATCTAAACATTTTAATTATTTTCTCAAGATAGAAGAATTCTCTAAGGACTTAAACCAATTCATATAAACCATCATTTCATAAATTTAATATGTACTTTTACTATTTTTACAACCAAGTCCCTAAATACAATTTCCATCAAAAATCACTTTACAAAACTTATTTATTTATCAACAATGACTCATAATCTATCATTAAACATCAAGAATAATACAAAATAGTTCATGGCATAACCCTCAATCTTTAACAATTTTACAAATTGATCCCCGGGCTAGCTAGATTAAGCTATAACGATCCTGAAAACATAAAAATTATTAAAAATGGGACTCAAAATCATACCATGCAAGTGAATTAACCCTAGCCGAATTCAAAGCTTCCTCTCCCATGGCACATTCAGTTGAAACAAAAATAAATAAATGAAGATGACATCTTTTCTTAGGTTAATTTTAACTTTAATTACTAAATTACCATTTTACCCTTTAAAAACTATCAAAATTTCAATAAAGCCTTGTCATGGATATCCACTAACTATTCAAATGGTCTAATTACCATTTAATTTCATTCACTCTAAAGTTTCATAGCCATTTGACCCTTTTAACAAATAGAACTCTACTTTTGTGCTTTTTATGATTTAGTCCTTTTCACTTAATTAATCATGCAAACATCAAAATTTCTTAACAAAATTTTAATAGAACCTTAATAACATCCCATAAACATTAAAGTAATAATAAATAATAATTTATTCATCAGATTTGCGATCCCAAAACCACTATTCTGATTTCATTAAAAAGGGGTTGTACAATTTCGACGCTTCAAATCCGCATAAGATTTATGCCTATCTGTTGCTCCTTTCAACCTTTCACATATCAATTTTACTTTCTCTTTGGTCTCACGAACTAATTCTAGTCCAATAGCACGCTTTTCCTCCAACTCTGTCTAACACAAAGGAGTTCTACACTTTCTACCATACAACACCTCAAACGGTGCCATGCGAATACTCACTTGGAAACTGTTATTGTAAGCAAACTCTGCTAAAGGCAGATACTCTCCTAACTACCACTGAACCCAATCACACAGCTTCACAACATATCTTCTAACACTTAAAGTACCTTTTCTGATTGACCATCACTTTAGGGATGATAAGTCGTACTAAAAGTAAGCTTCGAAGCCTCCTGCAAACTCTTCCAAAACCTTAAGGTAAACCTTGGATCCCTATCAGAAATAATCGAAACTGGAACCCCATGATGACGAACAATCTCAACAATATACAACTTTGCTAACTTTTGCAATGAATAATTGATACGCACTACTAAGAAATGCGCACTCTTTAAAAATCAATCAATTATAACCCAAATCGAATCCTTCTTCGACGAAGTCAATGGCAAACCCAAAACAAAATATATAGTAATCCTTTTCCACTTCCATTCATGAATCATAATAGGTTACAACAAACCTAAAGAAAATTAATGTTCAGCTTTCACCTTTTAACAAACCAAACATTGAGCCACAAAATTTGTAACGTCACGATTCAACCTAGGCCACCAATAAATTTCACGAAGATCATGATACATCTTTCTACTGCTAGGATGCATAGCATAAGGGCTACTATGAACCTTGGTAAGGATCACTTGCCTTAAATCCACATCTTGTGGTACACACAATCTAATTCAAGATACCATCATCGTCTACATGGAAATCCCCCTTAATTCCTTGCTCAACCTGTCGAACCCTCTTTAGCAAATCCCTATCTAACAATTTTTTTTCCTTAATCTGTTGCGACAAAGTCGATCTCACTCAAATTTCAGCACACAAACCACCATCACTAGTTAAAGTTAAGCGCACAAACATAGCTCTCAACTCCGTCATCAACTTCCTACTTAAAGTGTCAGCAACAACATTTGCCTTACCTAGATGATACTCAATCACATAGTCATAGTCCTTTAATAGTTCAATCCAATGCCCTTGTCTTCACTTCAACTCCTTTTGGGAGAGGAGATACTTAAGGCTCTTATGATCAGTGTAAATTACACACTTCTCTCCCTAAAGATAATGGCACCAAATCTTAAGTGCAAACACCACAGCCGCTAACTCCAAATCATGAGTAGGATAGTTCCGTCAACTGCCTTGAAGCATAAGCCACAACTTTACTTATGCATGCATGGATGGGGTGGAATTTATTAAATTCCAATCACCAAAGCTACCAATTTTCATGTTTAGGAAATTAGTAGATTTTCGATGACTTTGGATGGGATCCTAGCATTTCTAGGTTGAGATGTCTCATGGCATTTAAAGATCTATCTCTTATCTTCAAAAGCATTTTGAATCACACGATTTTGAGTTCAGGAGCTCAAGTTATGACCATTTTAGTGAAGACTGTGCGAGTAGAATTTCTAAAAGAAATTATGACAGAAATTACAAATTTCAAGCATTTAATTCGAGTTTAAATCATATTGGGTTCGAGTTTTAGGCTTAATTTTTATTATATATGAGCCCTATATTGTATTTATCAACTCTTAATATTTTATTCTGAATTTTTATAATTATTAAGTATTTTAAGTTATTTAAGAGTTTTATGTTAACAAGAAAGTTTAGTTTAAAACTACTTCTTGTTTAGATTAAATTAGAGTTTTAGTATAATTAGGAGTTTTACTTAGATTTATTTAACTAACCTATATATAGGCCTTTGCATTGTACACAATTCAGACAATTTATTATTATCCTATTTCTCTTTTGTGTTAATAAATTCTCTTTGGGTTTTTCCTTTCAAGAATTTCTCTTAAGTTTCTTTTAGAATAATCTTCAGACATTTTTCTTGCCAAGGTTTCTATATTGGAGGGGAAATTAGAGCTGCTTGAAAGGGGTTGTGGATTCTTCATGTTTCTATGGCTTCTTAGGACTTCTACACGCCACGTTCTATTTTTCCATTTATCTTCTTTATTCGCTTCCTTAATCTTTGATTTATTATTTTATTTTATTTATTTATTTTAATTGTTATAACTGACTTGGATTCAATTTCGTTTTAAGTTGTGTCAAAATCCAAGTTTCTTTTTGAAAGTCTAGAGCCCTAAGTCAAATCCACGACTTTGACAAACTTTACGATTCGCTTTCAGGTTCATCCTTCTCATCATTTATCATTTGGTATCAGATTTGGGCATTTTAGGTGTTCTTTTCATTTTTATAAACTGATTTCTAGCAAACAGCCTTAAAACAATTTTTTTACCCCAACAATTTTCAGAAAAAAATATTTTTCAATGGGTAAACGATTTTCAAATGATCTGGAATTTTACATACTATTTCTTGGCACTATTTCATAGTATTAAAAAAATATTTCCTATGAAAAAATTGATCGAAAAAAGTACAAAAAATAAAATACAAAAAAATAAAAAATATTATGTGGGTTGAATTTTGTGCCAAAACTTTCCATATCATATCTACATTATTTGAGGAGGCTCAAGTTTAAATTTTGTGATTTTTGGAAATTAAGAACACCTCAAACGAAGTTTGTCAAGTTGATTCGCAATTTTTCGTGATTTTGGGTTTCAGCAATTTTCATTGACTCTTAGCTTTAAGTTTTTATTTGTTTTTACTTTTTATTTGTTCCTTTACACATTTTAACTCTTTCCTATTTCTTGTGTTAGTAGGTTAAAGCACGTTGCATATTCCTTCCTCCATACAACAGAATTCTTTGATGTTTAAGCCAATTTTTTACTCATAATGCTATTAGGTTTGCTTTGATAGTTTGATTCTAATACATTATAATTGATTGATATTGACACTTTTTAAATGACTCACAAGATTAATTCTTACCTCATTGAGAATTTAATTTTTATTTCTGAGTGCATAACAGTGAGGTTTGCTTAATTTTTTTTCTTTGTGTTCTTTTCAGACTTTCATTATGATTCACAATACCATGATTGGGAAGTTGAGAAGGGATCAAGAGGTTCAAAACGTTCGAGATCAGCAACGTGACACTGTTCTAGACACGATCAACAAAAATTTGGAATGTCTAAGTACCAAAATTGAGTGCCGGAATTGTAATTGGAAACATAAGGTTGATTAGCCTCATCTTTATGCAAATAATGTTCGACGTGCCTCTTGTGCAAATGATGAGACTTTGGTTAATAATGACCGTACGCAACGTTTTTTAGCTAAACCAAAGTTCAACATTCCACCATTTCGAGTAAAGTATGATCCTGAAGCATATTGTGAATGGGAATCAAATATTGAACTTATGTTTCTTTACTATAAATGCCGGGAAGAGGAAAAGTCCAATTGGCGACCCTTGGATTTTCAGATTATGCATTGAGTTGGTGGATTCAACTTGGAATTGATCATCAAAGAAATCGTAAAAGGGTAATTGAAACATAGGACGAGTTGAAGCAAGTGATGCGAAAGCATTACATTCCTTCTCATTACTACTGAGAGGTCTCAATAAGACTTCAACGCCTTGTTCAAGGTAATCGATTTGTTGATAAGTACTTTAAGGAGATGAAGATGCTTATGTAAAGAGAAAATATATGAGAGGATTAAGAAACTACCATGGTGCGATTTGTGGATGGCTTGAATGTTTCGATAGCCAATGCTCTTAATCTTCAAACCTGTATTGATCTTGAGAAGATGGTACACAAGGCAATTGAGATTGAATAAAAATTTCAGCAACATCAATCTTGTCCATTTGGCGCATCACACTATTATCAAGGTACAAGTTCAAGTTCTACTTTCAACAATTTGAAACCTTCTTATGCTATTAATAAGTTGCTGCTAAAATATGCTGAGACTAAACCTTTTGAGTGGAAAAGTGGAGCTCCAACGAAACATTCTTCTACATCTTTCAAGCAGCTCATTTCTACTAATTTTTCACCAAAACAACAAAGAGCTCGTGACATTGAATGTTTTACGTGTAAAGGGCGTGGACATTATAGTCGTGATTGTGCCAACACGTGACTTTTGTTGATCAAAGAAGCTGGAAAACTTTGTTAATCGGAAAAAAATGATAATGAGAATTTATTCCTTGAATCTATAGAGTTAGATGAAATAGAACCATCATGTTCTCCTACCGAGATATATTGTACTGAATCGAATATTCATAATACTTGTGAAGGGGATATGGGAAGTGAGGAAGAATCATGTGAAAAGACAGAGAGAAAAGAGACATGGAGTGATAAAAGTCTACTTGATGGTCCAAATTTGGTGAATGAAAATCCATATGAGTTAAAATTGGAGAGTTCTCAAGTGGAAAAAGAAAAAAAAGCAAGAAAGAACCCATACAAAAGTGAGAAGTGATTCTGTTTTAACTAACCCTAACTCAAATTTTTTTAGTGGTGTTCCTTCATTACAAGACTTCAAGGATCCATTTACAGACTTTCAATTATATTACTCTATCATCGATAAACGATTTTACTTGTGGGAAAAAGGTAAGTTGAATATTGATAATTCCCCACAATTGCTACAAGATAAAGAATGTAAAAAAGCAATAGAAATTAATTTAAGAAGGCATACATTTAATGTTTTTGATAAGTATGCTACTGATTTTGTTTGTCAAATATTTCCTTACAACATGTTTTTTCGTTGGTCAAATTTCATTAAACATTGGTCTAAAAGTTTAACTGATTTGATAGGTTTATCTACCTTTGTAAACATTAAAAATGGAATTTCTATTGCATCAAATATTTTTTTAAAGCATTTTATATATTTCTTCTTGCAACAAAATTTCCTATCTTGACCTTTAATGATGAATTTTTACATAATAATATTACATTTTTTATTTTTATAATTATGTGAAATTCTTGACTTATCGTTGGAAATTCTTATAGATGACCATACATATTCAAAAAAGGTTACAGTTTATTTTTTACTTGAACATTCATGTGCCTAATATTTCTTTATCTAGTGTTGATGGTTTGTTTTTTAAGGAGAGATACTTGATCCATGCTGATTCGGGATATCAAAATCATTTCTTTAATCCTGGAGATGGTTTTGGTGCACAAGAAAGCTTAGGTAAGTATTTTATTAATTTTATTGTTATTTATTCTAATCCCATTTCTTTCTGTGCAGCTAAAGACTCGAGGACGAATCTTCTTGAGGAAGGGGAGAATGATGCAAGTCTCAAGGCACAAGTTTAGACCTATGAATGTGATGGGTTCACACTACCTTAAGGCCCAACAACGTCAAAGGCTAAGCAAATCAAATCAGGATTCGATCAAAGACAAGATTCAAGGATGAACCTTTTTTAGGAAAGGGAGAATGATACATGCATGGATGGGGTGAAATTTATTAAATTCCAATCAAAAAGCTACCAATTTTCAGGCTTGGGAAATCAACATATTTACAATTACTTTTTCGATGGGATCCTAGTATTTCTGGGTTGAAATGTCTTCATGGTGTTTGAATATCTATCTCTTAGCTCCGAAACACATTTTGAATCACTCAATTTTGAGTTCGGGAGCTCAAGTTATGACCATTTTAGTGAAGACTGCACGAGCAGAATTTCTAAACGAGATTATGATGGGAATTACGAATTTCAGGCTTTTAATTCGAGTTTAAATCATATTCAGTTTGGGTTTTCAGCTTAATTTTTATTATATATGAGCCCAATATTGTATTTATCAACTATTATTATTTTATTCCGATTTTTTAATAATTATTAAGTATTTTAAGTTAATTAAGAGTTTTATATTAACAAGAAAATTTAGTTTAAAATTACTTCTTGTTGAGATTAAATTAGAGTTTTAGTATACTAAGAAGTTTTATTTAGATTTATTTAGCTAGCCTATATATAGGCCTTTGCACTGTACACAATTCAGACAATTCATCATTATTCTATTTCTCTTTTGAGTTAATAAATTCTCTTTGGGTTTTTATTTTCAAGAATTTCTCTTAAGTTTCTTTTAGAAGAGTTTTAACAATCTTTATAGATTGTGGGGATCATCTTCAAACTTTTTCTTGCCAAGGTTTTTATATTGGAGGGGAAATTAGAGCTACTTGAAAGGGGTTGTGGATTCTTCGTGTTTCCAAGCTTCTTAGGACTTCTACACGCCACGTTCTATTTTTCCATTTATCTTCTTTATTCACTTCCTTAATCTTTGATTTATTATTTTATTTTAGTTATTTATTTTAATTGTTATATCTGACTTGGATTCAATTTCGTTTCAGGTTGTGTCAAAATCCAAGTTTCTTTTTGAAAGTCTAGAGCCCTAAGTCAAATCCGCGACTTTGACAAACTTTATGATCCGCTTTCGCATTCATCCTTCTCATCCTTTATCATTTACCTTCTTACATCAACACAAAATCGAGCCCTGTATACAAAGCGTCACTACAAACCATAAAATCTTTTCCATGTTCCAATTGAACCATCGCATGTGCCTTCGTCAACACTGCCTTAAGTTGATCAAAACTCTTTTGCCTTTCATCAGTCCATTCGAACACCACACTCTTTTGAAGTAGTTTCGTTAAGGGTGCAACAATGAGAGAAAACCTTTCAATGAATCTATGATAGTAACCAATTAAACCTAAGAAACTCCAAACTTCAGGAACACTCCTAGGCGGCTTCCACTCTACAATCACTTCAATCTTCTTAGGACCTACTTGAATCCCTTCTTTCGAAACCGCATGTCCCAAAAATGCCACTTCATTAAGCCAAAATTCACACTTACTTAACTTTGCATATAGCTTTTATCCCTCAAAATCTTCAAGACGACCCTTAGAGGCTCGTCTTGGTCCTCTTCAGAATAAGAATACACCAAAATATAATCTAAAAATATGACCATAAATTGTTCTAAGTACTAATGAAATACTTAGTTCATGAAATCCATGAATGCAACAGGGGCATTAGTTAAACCAAACGACATCACCAGAAACTCATAACGCCCACATCAGGTCCTAAAAGTAATTTTCAACACATCAGACTCCTTCACCTTTAATTGATAATACCCAAATCTTAAATCAATCTTTGAGAACACTGTCGCACCTCGAAACTAATCAAACAAGTTATCAATCCAAGGAAAAGGGTACTTATTCTTAATAGTCAACTTATTCAACTGTCTATAGTCAATACACATCTGCATTGTATCATCCTTTTTCTTAACAAATAAAATCGATGTACCCCATAGAGATGCACTTAGTCGAATGGACCCGCTATCCAACTACTCTTGCAACTGAATCTTTAACTCATTGAGCTCTTTTGGTGCCATGCAATAGGGTGCAATGGACATCGGTGCAGTACCGGGATAAAGCTCAATTCCAAACTCCACTTTTCTTTTCAGCGGCAAGCCAGGCAACTTGTAACACCCCTATAACCTGTATCCGTTGCCGGAGTGGGTTATGAAGAGTTACTAATCCGGAACTCAACATTAGTACATACACATTTACATAATTTCATTAGCAATTATATTTATAGCCAAACATAATCAAAGATAGAAATTCAAACTTATATCGACATTCAAAAGTTGCCATATTCACATGGCTTATATACAAGGACATCTCAAAATATCATTCACTTTAAGTCTATTCTATACATGCCATACTAGCTCAAAATATAGTAGTACCAAAATGATAGATAGTGTGACGAATTGCTGACGATCCCCTCCCTGAGCAGGTGACTGAAATCAACAATCTATAAAACAGGGAAACATAAAAAACGGAGTAAGCTTTCATAAGCTTAGTAAGTTTTAAGTAATGCAACAAATAAACTCAATTATAGATCAATTATTCAATTTCTCAAGAGATCATTTTCTAGATATATTACCATTTGGCCAAATATACACAAGCACATGATTCACAATTACATTCTCATTTCACTTAATCTGAATTCATATAGCATAAATCAATAAATCGAATATTTTCACATACTTTCACACCTTGACCGAATGTATCATGATCATAGATATAGGTATAAAATTTATTCACATATGTATCACATTATAAAATTTATTCACATAAATACAAAATACGTACCTGGCCAACTTAACGTGTTGGATGTATTCATTTTGTCATTCTAACACGAGGTATCTTAGTTTTAGACTTTTATCAAATCACCGGCATTTAGCCTGTTAGGTTTAAAAACCCGAATTCATTCACTGGCATTTTGCCTGCTAGGCTCGAAGCCCGAATAGTATCTCACCGGCATTATAGCCTGCTAGGCTCAAAGGCCCGAGTGGTATTTCACCGGCATTATAGCCTGCTAGGCTCAAAGACTCGAATAGTATCTCACCGGCATTATAGCCTGCTAGGTTCAAAGGCCCGAATAGTATTGTGTGGTATTCAGATCAATAAGTTTCATATAACATAATCACACCAAATTGGATACAAGCATCATTCGAACATACATCATTTAATCATAAAAGTATATCACATTTTACTTCCATTACATTTTCCATTCAGCCATATACATATATGACAAGTAATACTTAACTCTTATAATATGTCATGTCATTATCAAAATATATATATTTAACTACTTAAAACTTACCTCGAATATATTCGAACAGTCTCGGATCGACTATTCAACCACTTTCTCTTTTCCCCTGTCCAACCTTGGTTCTCTATGCTCTTGAGCTAATTCAAACAAAATTTAACTTATTAAAGTCCCATCATGCTAGCTTATGGCCGAATATGACAAGAAACTTAATAGGCCATATAGTTACTTTTAGCTCAAATATAAAATGGTCATACACATTTTTAATCACATTAAGCAATTTACCTTAACATATAACCCACATAACTAAAGTACATATAACCCTAATGACCGAATAATTTGAATATGTATATCATCAAAGTTCCTACGATTTAACCCTTAAATCTTATAGCTGAATATTCATTGTATAATAACTCTCATGCACAAGCACAAAACTCATATGGCTATAATATAATTTGATAAACAATCACACATACAACCTAATATACATAAATGACATGTTCGAACATGCTATTATAAATTAAATACATATTGCATTCTTAACATAGATTTCAAGGCTACAATCAACAATTGCATTTATTCCTAAATAATAGACTAAAACCATCATGGAACATTTTACTAACTCATTACCTTGCATATCCGAATTTCATTAATTAATATACATACAACTCCAAATATTATATCATGGAACAAGTGCCGAATTACAAATTATAATAAAATCAAAACATAACTCTTACCATGATATAAACATATTAAAACATTTTTATTTATTTATCCAATTCGGATACAACAAAATAACCTTAGATATCAAATCTCTTACAACACATTGACTAAATTCAACAACCAAATACACTTATATTTTTATCCATGCATATTATAACCGAACCAGCCACACAAACTCAACCTAAAAACATTAACCTTTCCCAAAACATATATTACCTATCTCAAACTTAATTTATAACCATCTAAATCATTTAAAACATCCAACACCAAACTTTTCTTGAACTAAACACGTTTTCGGCAATGACAATGGCAATTTAACAACCTTAAATCCAAATTATAATTTTTTTGCATATCACAATCAAAAGATCCACTCCATTCCATCATTTTAAAACACAAACAATACTCAAATATCACCTAAGTTCACATTCGGCAATTCACCAATACACAAGCCGATTTCTTATAACATCCAAACTACCTATATGAACATTAAACTATCTCAAACATCACCCATTTGCAATTATTCATTAAAACATAAAGACAACAATTATCCCCTTCAAAAATCTTCCATAGCCGAATACTCAAATCACTACACAATTCAAAATTTTGACATGGGCTAAGTAAGGGACTTAGTAACTAGCTTAATATATGTTATAATTTCAAAAACTAACATGAATTTCATACCTTAATCCAAGCTCAAAGTGACCGAATGCTATCTCCCATTTTCTTCTTTATGGTTCGGCTAAGCTAAGGAAGAAGATGAAATATACATTTTGTTTTTCTATTGTTTTTCTATTATCATTTCTTATTTTAATTAATTTTTATTTCATAAATTAAACCATTACCATTACAATATTAATATATAATACATATTTTGCTTATCATCATCATCATGGCCAGCCACTTCAACTAAAGTGGGAAATTTGACATGCAAATCCATTTATTTACACCATAAATTATTTGGCCATTACAAAAATAACCTATCATATTTTCAAAAATTTTCACATAAGTCCTATTTAATAATTTCACTCACAAATAACAATATTAAAGTATGAAATTTTCACACATGCACTTTCACATATAATAAGCATAGAATATAACATCTAATTGTTTTTTATGACTCAATTTTGTGGTCCCGAAACCACTTTCCGACTGGGGTCAAATTAGGGTTGTCACAACTCTCCCCCCTAAGGAATTTTCGTCCCCGAAAATCTTACCAGCGAAAAGGTTAGGATAACATTCTTTCATTGAATCTTCTAGCTCCCAAGTCGCTTCTTCAACCCCGTGTTTGAGCCACAGTACTTTCACTAATGAGATTTTCCTGTTTTGTAGTTCTTTTACTTCACGAGCCAAAATACGAATCGGTTCCTCTTCATAACTCAAATCAGTTTGAATTTCAATCTCTAATGGATTAATCACATGACAAGGATCAGATCTGTACCGACGGAGCATCGAAACATGAAAAACATTGTGAATCTTTTCAAGTTTTGGTGGCAAAAGTAGTCATAAGCAACTAGCCCAATCCGTTCTGAAATTTCGTATGGCCTGATAAATCTCGGGCTCAATTTGCCTTTACGGCCAAATCTGAGTACCTTTTTCCACGGTAAAACTTTAAGAAACACTTTATCTCCGACTTGATACTCCATATCTTTCCGCTTCAAGTCTGCATACGATTTTTGACGATTTGATACTACTTTCAGACTTTCTCGGATCACTTTCACTTTCTGTTCGGCCTCTTTAATCAAGTCAACTCCGTAAATCTTATTCTCACTGAGTTCGAGCCAAAACAAAGGTGTACGACATTTATGACCGTACAAAGCCTAGTAAGGTGCCATTTTGATGCTCGATTGAAAACTATTATTATATGCGAATTCAACCAAAGGCAAGTATCGATCCCACGAATTACTAAACTTAAGGATGCAACATCTTAACATATCCTCGAGTATCTGAATAATTCGCTCAGATTGACCATCAGTCTGGGGATGAAAAGCGGTGCTAAAATGCAACTTAGTACCCAATGCTTCTTGCAATTTCTTCCAAAACTGCGATGTGAATCTCAGATCTCTATCCCACACAATAAAAGTAAGTACCCCGTGTAACCTTACAATCTGAGAAACATACAGTTCAGCTAACTTATCAAGTGAATAATCCGTACGTACGAGAATAAAATGAGCCGTCCTCGTCAATCTATCAACAACAACCCAAATCGCATCTTTCTTGTTTGGTGACAATGGCAGCCCAGATACAAGATCCATCGTGACTCGATCCCACTTCTATTTGGGTATCATGATTGGCTGAAGTAATCCCGAAGGCACTTGATGTTCCGTTTTCACTTGTTGACATATCAAACACTTTGAAACAAAGTCAGAAATGTCTCGTTTCATACCATGCCACCAATACTGACGTTTTAGATTGTTGTACATTTTCGTACTACCTGGGTGAATTGACATTCGGCTGTTATGAGCCTCATTCAAAATCATTGGAATAAGCTCTGAATTTCTCGGAACACATAATCGATTTCTGAACCTTAAAAAATCATTGCTATCAATTAAAAACTCTGAATCCTCTTTCGAAACACATAATGCTTGCTTTGCAACTAATTCATCATCAACTTTTTGAGCTTCACAGAATTGTTGCATCAATAACGGTTTTGCTTTTAACTCCGCTACTAATACATCATCAGCGGACACAGACAGGTACACATTCATTGCTCGCAAAACAAACAACGATTTACGGCTTAATGCATCAGCAACCATGTTAGCCTTTCCTGGATGGTAATCAATGACAAGCTCGTAATCTTTCAATAATTCTAGCCAACATCTTTGTCTCAAATTCAAATCTTTCTGAGTCATCAAGTACTTGAGACTTTTGTGATCAGAATACACATGGCACTTTTCCCCGAACAAGTAGTGGCGCCAAATTTTCAAAGAGAAGACAATAGCAGTTAACTCGAGATCATGAGTCGGATAATTTTTCTCATGTGGCTTCAATTGTCTCGAAGCGTACGCTACAACTCTACCCTCTTGCATCAACACACAGCCTAAACCATTCAGAGATGCATCATTGTGGATCACAAATTCTTTACCAGATTCTGGATGAACTATTTCCAATTGATACTCAAATTTGATATCTTTCTGAAGCAGCTTTGTCATCGGTGTTGCTATCATCGAGAAACCTTTCACAAACTGTCTGTAGTACCCGGCAAGTCCCAAAAAGCTTCAAACTTCTAAAACATTTCTCGGAGGCTTCCAATCAAGTATAGCTAAAATTTTACTCAGATCAACTCAGATGCCCGATGCGGATACAATATGCCCTAAAAAGCTGACTTCCCTCAACCAGAACTCACATTTACTAAACTTCGCATATAATTGATTGTCTCGCAAAATCTGCAATACTAATTTCAAGTGTTCGGCATGTTCATTTTTATCGCGTGAATAGATCAAAATGTCATCTATAAACACAACTACAAACTGATCAAATACTGTCTGAAAATCTGATTCATTAAATCCATGAAAATGGCAGGGGCATTAGTGAGCCCAAACGGCATCACTAGGAACTCATAATGTTCGTACCTCGTTCTGAAAGTAATTTTAGGCACGTCAGAGTCTCTAACTCGCAACTGATAATAACCCGATCTCAAGTCTATCTTCAAAAATACTGAGGCTCTTTTCAGTTGATCAAATAAATCGTCTATTTGCAGTAACGGATATTTATTCTTTATCGTTACTTTATTAAGCTGACGATAATCAATGCACAATCTCATGGTTCCGTCTTTCTTTTTCACAAACAGCACTGGTGCACCCCAAGAAAAAAAACTTGGTCGGGCAGAACCTCTATTTGTCAACTCTTGCAACTGAGATTTCAATTCTTTTAATTCGGTTGGTGCCATACGATACGGAGCTATCAAAATAGGTGTAGTTCCTAGTACTAATTCAATAATCTAGGTAATTCCTCGGGGAACACATCCGGATATTCACAAACCACGGGCACAGTCTCAAGTTTCTTTTCTGATTCTTTACTATCCAGTACGTACGCAAGATATGCTTCACACCCTTTCTTCACATATTTCTGAGCCAACATCAGGGATATCACTGCCGGTGATCCATTCAAATCGGTAGACTCAACTCGAATTATCTCATTATTTGAACACCTCAAATCAATTGTCTTTCGCTTGCAATTCACTATTGCATCATGAACAGTTAACCAATCCATACCGAGAATGACATCAAACTTGTCAAACGGTAATAACATTAAATCAGCTGGGAAGCAAGAAGCTTGGATCATCAGGGGACATTTCTTACACACTTTGTCAACTAGCACGTAACGGCCCAAAGGACTAGACACCCGTATCACAAACTCAGTAGACTCAACAAGTAGAGTCTTACTAGATGCCAAAGTTTCAGACACATACGAATGAATAGAACCGGGATCAATCAAAGCAATAACATCAGTATCAAAAAGAGTGAAAGTACCGGTAATAACATCTGGCGAAGAAGCATCCTCGCGTGCGCATATAGCATAGGCTCTGAAAGGTGCACGAGCCTCAGAACGTACAGCAGTATCTTTGGTCCCTCTTTGATTTCCACTAGAATTTCCCGTATGTCTAGGTGGTCTATCTCGTGTTGCAGTATTACTAGGTCTCCCACTCAGATTAGTATTCTATTCAGCTAATTTCGGACAGTCTCTGATAAAGTGATCAGCACACTTGAAACAAGAGCGATCATGAAATCTACAGCTTCCTGAATTCCATTTACCATAATGCTTGCACTCAGATCTATCCTGACGATCATTGCCGACACTGGCAACAGAGGTGGCCCGCGTACTCACTGGAGGTCGATCACGATCTCATCTAGAAAAACCTGAAGTATTCTTAGATCGGCCTAAGCCATCTCTAAATTTTTTCGATGACTGATGAAAGGACTTTCCCGAAGATCTTTTACGAAACTCTCTAGCTCCATCATCAGCTTTTCTTTTCTCTTTACTAAGCTCTTCGGCTTTACAAGCTCGCTCAACAAGCACTACAAATTCTTTGATTTCCATAATACCCACCAACAATTTGATGTCTTCATTCAACCAGTCCTCGAAGCGTTTACACATGATAGCCTTAGACGAAACACATTCCCGAGCATATCTACTAAGTCTGACAAACTTTCGCTCGCAATCGGTAATTGTCATAGAACCTTATTTGAGCTCGAGAAATTCCTTCTGCTTCTAATCAATGAATCTTTGACTGATATATTTCTTGCAAAACTCAGTTTGAAAGAATTCCCAAGTAACCCGTTCTCTCGGCACCACTGAAATCAAAGTATTCCACCAATAGTAGGCAGAATCACGTAACAGGGATATAGCACATTTTAAGCATTCATCGGGTGTGCACGATAATTCATCAAACACACGAATGGTATTATCGAGCCAAAACTCAGCCTGCTCGGCATCATCACTGTCAGTAGCCTTGAACTTGGTAGCCACGTATTTTCGAATCCTATCAACTGGGGGCTTGGTCAACCTCAACGGGTCAACTATTGGAGGTACCACAGGTGCAATGGTTGTATTAGTCGGGGGTGGAGGATGTGAAATAGCCGGATTAGTCCGAATATACTGAGTAAACCAATCGTTCATCATAGCATAGAAGGCTTGTTTAGCCTCATCATTCTGATTACTAGCATTCGGTTGAGAGTCCAACGGTGCTGTCCCTAGCGCGGGAGCAGGCGCTACGCTCTCTACATCATCAGCTACTGCTCGATCGGGATCGGAATTCATTACTATACAAAAAACATGTTTCAATTGTCAGAAATCATCACACTATCATATTAACACTTTATGGCATGTATAGCTAGACTCACACACGCTACATTAGTCCTAGAATCGACTAAATCGTAGCTCTGATACCAATAAATGTAACACCCTTATAACCCGTATCCGTCACTAGAGTCGATTATGAAGAGTTACTAATCCGAAACTCAACATTAGTACATACACATTTACATAATTTCATCAGCAGTTATATTTATAGCCAAACACAATCAAAGATAGAAATTCAAACTTATATCGACATTCAAAAGTTGCCATCTTTACATGGCTTATATACAAGGACATCTCAAAATATCATTCACTTAAGTCTATTCTATACATGTCATACTAGCTCAAAATATAGTAGTACCAAAATGATAGATAGTGTGACGAATTGCTGACGATCCCTTCCTCGAGCAGGTGACTGTAATCAACAATCTATAAAACAGGGAAACATAAAAAATAGAGTAAGCTTTCATAAGCTTAGTAAGTTTTAAGTAATGCAACAAACAAACTCAATTATAAATCAATTATTCAATTTCTCAAGAGATCATTTTCTAGATATATTACCATTTGGCCGAATATACACAAGCACATGATGCACAATTACATTCTCATTTCACTTAATCTGAATTCATATAGCATAAATCAATAAATCGAATATTTTCACATACTTTCACACCTTGACCGAATGTATCATGATCATAGATATAGGTATAACATTTATTCACATATGTATCACATTATACACTTATGATTCAATTCAAATCATACTCACATATAAATACAAAATACGTACCTGGCCAACTTAACGTGTTGAATGTATTCATTTTGTCGTTCTAACACGAGGTATCTTAGTTTTAGACTTTTATCAAATCACCGGCATTTAGCCTGCTAGGTTTAAAAACCCGAATTCATTCACCGGCATTTTGCCTACTAGGCTCAACGCCCGAATAGTATCTCACTGGTATTATAGCCTGCTAGGCTCAAAGGCCCGAGTGGTATTTCACCGGCATTGTACCCTGTTAGGCTCAAAGGCCCGAATAGTATCTCACCGGCATTATAGCCTGCTACGCTCAAAGGCCCGAATAATACTATGCGATATTCAGATCAATAAGTTTCATATAACATAATCACACCAAATTGGATACAAGCATCATTCGAACATACATCATTTAATCATAAAAGTATATCACATTTTACTTCCATTACATTTGCCATTCAGCCATATACATATATGACAAGTAATACTTAACTCTTATAATATGTCATGTCATTATCAAAATATATATATATTTAACTACTTAAAACTTACCTCGAATATATTCGAACAGTCTCGGATCGGCTATTCAACCACTTTCTCTTTTCCCCTGTCCAACCTTGGTTCTCTATGCTCTTGAGCTAATTCAAACAAAATTTAACTTATTAAAGTCCCATCATGCTAGCTTATGGCCGAATATGACAAGAAACTTAATAGGCCATATAGTTACTTTTAGCTCAAATATAAAATGGTCATACACATTTTTAATCACATTAAGCAATTTACCTTAACATATAACCCACATAACTAAAGTACATATAACCCTAATGACCGAATAATTTGAATATGTATATCATCAAAGTTCCAACGATTTAACCCTTAAATCTTATAGCTGAATATTCATTGTATAATAACTCTCATGCACAAGCACAAAACTCATATGGCTATAATATAATTTGATAAACAATCACACATACAACCTAATATACATATATGACATGTTCGAACATGCTATTATAAATTAAATACATATTGCATTCTTAACATAGATTTCAAGGCTACAATCAACACTTGCATTTATTCCTAAATAATAGACTAAAACTATCATGGAACATTTTACTAACTCATTACCTTGCATATCCGAATTTCATTAATTAATATACATACAACTCCAAATATTATATCATAGAACAAGTCTTTGAATTACAAATTATAATAAAATCAAAACATAACTCTTACCATGATATAAACATATTAAAACAATTTTTTTTATCCAATTCGGATACAACAAAATAACCTTAGATATCAAATCTCTTACAACAGATTGACTAAATTCAACAACGAAATACACTTATATTTTTATGCATGCATATTATAACTGAACCAGCCACACAAACTCAACCTAAAAACATTAAACTTTCCCAAAACATGTATTACCTATCTCAAACTTAATTTATAACCATCTAAATCATTTAAAACATCCAACACCAAACTTTTCTTTAACTAAACACATTTTCGGCAATGACAATGGCAATTTAACAACCTTAAATCCAACTTATAATTTTCTTGCATATCACAATCAAAGCATGCACTCCATTCCATCATTTTAAAATACAAACAATACTCAAATATCACCTAAGTTCACATTCGGCAATTCACCAATACACAAGCCGATTTCTCATAACATCCAAACTACCTATATGAACATTAAACTATATCAAACATCACCCATTTGCAATTATTCATTAAAACATAAAGACAACAATCATCCCCTTCAAAAATCTTTCATAGCCGAATACTCAAATCACTACACAATTCAAAATTTTGACATGGGCTAAGTAAGGGACTTAGTAACTAGCTTAATATATGCTATAATTTCAAAAACTAACATGAATTTCATACCTTAATCCAAGCTCAAAGTGCCCGAATTCTATCTCCCCTTTTCTTCTTTATGGTTCGGCTAAGCTAAGGAAGAAGATGAAATATACATTTTGTTTTTCTTTTGTTTTTCTATTATCATTTCTTATTTTAATTAATTTTTATTTCATAAATTAAACCATTACCATTATAATATTAATATATAATACATATTTTGCTTATCATCATCATCATGGCCGGCCACTTCAACTAAAGTGGGAAATTTGACATGCAAATCCACTTATTTACACCATAAATTATTTGGCCATTACAAAAATAACCTATCATATTTTCAAAAATTTTCACATATGTCCTATTTAATAATTTCACTCACAAATGACAATATTAAAGCATGAAATTTTCACACATGCACTTTCACATATAATAAGCACAGAATATGACATCTAATTATTTTTTATGACTTGGTTTTGTGGTCCCGAAACCACTTTTCGACTGGGGTCAAATTAGGGCTGTCACACAACTCCTTAGAAAACACGTCAAGAAAATCCCTAACGGTTCGAATATCCTTAACTCTTAACTCCTTACTAACCAAATTCATAACATAAGCCAAATAAGCTTCACAACCTTTACCCATCAACTTTTCAGCCTTCATAGCCAAAACCACATTAGACATAAAAGCTGGTCTTTCGCCAACAACAACAATTTCCAACCCATCACTATTTTTCAAAGTAATTCACTTAGTCTCAAAACCTACCTTAGCCTTATGCTCAGTTAACCAGTCCATGCGCAAAATAACATCAAATCCATAAAATGGTAGTTCCATGAGATCAACAGAGAAAACGTGCCCTTGTATCATAAGAGAACACCTACGGTAAACCTTATTGACAACAACACTATCTCCAAAAGAACTAATTACAGTCATTCCCAAATCAATAATCTTTACAGGAATCCCTAAATTACAAGCTAATTCAGTCAGAATATATGAATGTGTAGAACCATAATCAACCAAAGAAAACAATGCAATAGATTGCAAAGTGAAGGTACTTGCAATAACATCAGCCGGATCTTGATCCTCAAGTTCCCTAACAACATAAACTCGAGCTAGACCTCTAGACTCAACTTGTGAGGCTATTGTATGAGAAACATTCCGCTACCCAACTGGTCTCCCATTAACTCTACCGTGACTACAACCCCTAGCAAGTGCAGTAGTAGTTGCCGAACTTTGAGTCTGTGATACATCTATTCTATTCGGACAGTCCCTAAGAAAACGTTCTTTCGAACCACACTTATAACATCTACCTATCAACT
Organism: Gossypium arboreum; assembly: GCF_025698485.1. Taxonomy (NCBI): domain Eukaryota; kingdom Viridiplantae; phylum Streptophyta; class Magnoliopsida; order Malvales; family Malvaceae; genus Gossypium; species Gossypium arboreum. The sequence goes on along the minus strand of NC_069079.1, from coordinate 65,571,866 downwards.
TATGACACTCTCCAAGATGACTACGATCACAATGAGCATAAAGCGGCCATATAGAACAACTAGTCGAACCACCAATGCTAGTTACAATAGTACTCTATTGTTTAGACTGATTCGGTCGAGACCCACGTCTCGCACCCCTACCAAAGCTGTAATTATCATGCCTCCTCCTGGGTAGACATCTAGAAGAACCATTGGAAGCCTTCTTACCAATTTTAGCCACCACAAAACAAGCTGGCTCAGCCAAAGTTTCATCCACAGCCTTGGCTTTTTCCACAAGCTCATCAAAGAACTCTATATTGTGGGCCACTAAATAAACCTGAATCTCTCAATTGAGCCCAAAATGGAACATCTTAAAATGGTTATTTTCAATCAAAACTATCTCAAGAGTAGGAAAATGAAGGAAGTGAAATATTGCCATGGCAAATTGTTGGTTAGATTGCCAACAAGAATGCCATGGCAATTCCAGAAAGATGACGCAACACTCAGTCCACGTCACTTTCAGCCAACTGTACTTGTACCAGATAAACCACCCTGAAAAAAAGGAAGCAAAAGGTGTGTGCTATGAGGGAGGGACATACCTTATAAAGGAAGAAAGAGAAAATAAAACAAAGAGGATTTTGAAAGAGAGAGAATTGGAGAGCAATTTTCTCTCTGCATCAGATTTTCATGGAAAATTTCAGAGAAAATAAAGGAGGGGGTAGTAACTAAAAGAAGAGAAAAGTCATAGAAGCAAGAAAGGGGAAGAAAAATCTACCCTTGGTTTTGCATCAAATCTCATTATTAAAGTGAAAGTTGGACTTTAAATGCATAAACTTAAATGATGATGTTAAATGGTTTTGTTTTGGATTTGAATGTCTAACCCATGAGCTAAATCTCATTGGGTTGGAATTATATGAGTGAGTTTTTGTTATCTTTTAAAGCCATGGTCTAATTTTGAGTAAATTATTGTTTCATTCAATTTATGATTCTTTTAAATGCATGCAAGCAAGCTTTAGATAGATTATTTTATGGTATGTTATTAGATCTTATTTAATTCTGAAAAGATTAAATAGATTGGATTATTATCGGTTGATACATGCGAATATTCGAAAGAATATTTGTAGCACTCTAAACATAGAAGTTGCGATCTATATAGGGAAAGGAAGAACAGTTTGGGTATCATTATTGAGTTCTGTAGACATAAAAAAACTCAAAATTATAGCTCAAGGTTTGGCTTTTGAAAAAAATAGATTGCAGTAGTGAATCCTTGATCAGTAGAATGGTCAATATTTTGCCATAGCATTATTATGATATAAAAATAACACCTGAGTAATTCCAACCTTTATCATTCAACAGTAAAAATTCTCCCCACTTAGTCTTTGAGAATTGCCACAACTTGTCAATTATCTTAGCATATTTTCATTCATAATTGATTTTATTAATCCATCCATTAAGTCTCTTTATCAATTTGTTATCTATTTCTTTTGCACAGTTTAATTAATAAATTTCATAAGTAATACCGTAACCAATTATTTTAATCAATTCTGGTCCCTGTGGAGACGATACTCACTCAACACTTTATTACTTTATTCTACGTGTATACTTGCACATTCGCATTACACATTACACCCGACAAGTTTTTGGCGCCATTGCCGGAGATTGGCAAAGCAATATTGGTGAAAATTTGGTGTGTTATTACCTCTTTAATTTTGTTAGTTTAGCTTAATTAGTTGTTTTAAATTTTTTTTCAAGATTTTTATTGGTGCATGAGAAGAGATAGTTTTGTAACTAAAGAGTATTCTTTTGATCCAGAAATTGAGAGAACCTTGAAAAGAAGGGAAAAAGAATTGCAAGAAATAGAAAGAATTAGAAATGATCAAGTTAGAAAAGAGCCATTACATCAATAATAAATGATAGAGACAGACCCATCAGAGAACATGTATTGTCAATGTTGGATGACCTGAATCTAGGAATTGTCAGGTCGTATATTCAAGCTCAAGATTTTGAGTCAAAGTCGATGAAGTTTCTCATGTTACAAACTGTAGGGCAGTTTAGTGGCTTGCCTACTGAGGATCTACGGTTGCACTTAAGACTCTTTTTGGAAGTTTGCAATTCATTCAAGCAGCAGGGTGTTCCTGAAGATGCCCTAAGACTGAAGTTATTCCTTTATTCATTGTGAGATTATGTTAGAGTATGGTTAAATACATTGTCGTCAGGTATGGTGGCATCTTGGAATGAACTTTGTAAGAGGTTTATACTAAGATATAATCCTTCAAACATGAATGCCAAATTGGGGAACGATATTACGTCCTTTGGGTAATTTGAGGATGAAACATTATACGAAGCATGGGAGCAATACAAGGAGTTAATTAGAAAATGCCCAATGCATGGTTTTCAATATCGGATGCAAGTGGAAATGTTTTACAATGGATTGAATGGACATAAAAGAATGGTGGTTGACGCATCTGCTAATGGGACTTTGCTCGATAAATCATATAATAAGGTATATGAAATTCTGGAAAGGATAACAAACAATGATTATCAATACCCTACTACAAGAGTAGAGACTGGAAAAAAAAGTTGCTAGAGCAATGGAACTTAATGCAATTACTTTCCTAACTGTAGCACCCCTCACTTGTATTTAATGTCGGAATAGGGTTACGAGGTATTACCGATCAATTTAAAACAAAAAGCATCCATTTACGCAACAACAATTGATCATTCTCATAAATCATTCTACACAATCATATTGTCCCTTATAAGGGCCTATGAGGCCTAAAACATGCTTTATGGTTCGGGACTAAACTGATATCATACGAAAATTTTGGAAACTTAGAAATTTTTCATGTAAACAAGGCTCACACGCCCGTGTCTTAGGTCGTGTGGAAATAGGGCATACATAGTGACTTGGGTCACACGGTCGACCACACGCCCGTGTGTCTAGCCCTGTACCCTTTGAAATGGCCACACACGCCCGTGTGCTAGGCCATGCTCTAGGCCGTGCCAAAACTGTAGGGTATACTGACTTATGCAACTCGACCAAGTCACACGCTTGTGTGCTAAGCCATATGCCCATGGGTATACTGGCTTGTACCACATTGCCAGTCAAACGCCCATGTGTAAGACCGTGTGGAGCATACTGACTTCAATTCAATTTCAACACCAGGGGACACACGACTGTGCAACATGACTGTATGTCACACACAGCTAAGACACACACCTATGTCTCTGTTCGTGTGGACAAAAATAGGTTATTTACCAAGCCATTTTCCAACCCCATTTGATATATTTCCACATTTACACATATGGCACACAAAAAAAAGCATAATAGGCAACCCAAAACTACAAAATCAAACATAATTCATACCATCTCATCTAAGCATTTCTTAGCTTAAACCTCAATCACAAACATCATCAATTTATCAACCATTTCCAAATAACAATAAACACTTCACGAAATGACATTTACACATCTAAACTCAATTAATAAACATACATCATTTTGTTCCAATTCTCAAGCATAATACAAATTCCACAAACCTCATACTTTAAGTCATAATCACACTTATATATACTTAATCAAACTACCAAATTAAACCAAATCTCATGACTATATAAATACAAACCAAAACACAATCATTCACAAGCCATCCCAAATGGCAAAACTCAGTAACAAAACATAACCAAATTGACCATAGTCCCTATACATGCCATATGACCAAACCAAGAGCTCAAAAGTACCAATGTGATGGTTGGATAGTGTGACATATTCTCCGACGATCCCCGAATCTGATCTAGCTTTGAAATCACTATAAGATATAGAAAAATAAACAAAGTACTTTACAGCTTAGTAAGCTCGTATGATATAAACTTAAATAATCACAAATACAACATTCATCAATCCAAACATTTTATCATGAATTTCAAGATTACTAACAAACCTTGTACAAACTTTATAACTTCTTCAAATTTAAGCTCATAATATACATATACATACGTGTACCAATCCATAAAAAGTTTATACATACACAGAATGCCATTGAATACTCAATATTCTGCACACTAAGTGCCATACTCGATATCTAGCACACTAAGTGCCATTTTCAATGTCTCGCACACTAAGTGCGATGCTCGATGTCTTGCACAATAAATGCCATTTTTAATGTCTCACACACTAACTGCCGTACATAGCCGAAGATATCTCAAATTGCACACTAAGTTCCATATTTAGCCGAAGCTATGTCGAATCACACACAAAATGTTATATTTAGTCGATTTGTCATTGAACATAACTGTAGTCCCGTATACACAATTTATGCAATATCAAAGCACTAAAAACACAAGTATTACAGTGCTTAATACATACAAACTTACCTCGAATGCTAAAATAACGAATTGAGTTGATCAGTCGATTACTTTATCTTTTCCCCTATCCAAATCCGTATTTCGCTTTTCTTGATCTAATAATATCCAAAATTAACTTATTCAATAATCTATTCATTTCAATTCAATCCAAAATACACATTAGGGCTATTTTACACATTTACCCCTAAAATCACATTTTTTACAATTTAGTTCTTATTACACAAAATCATAAATTAATGAAATTCAAGACTAACCCTTGCCAGCCGAATTATCATAGTGCCCTAGTTGCCCATAATTTTCATTTATTCACACTTTTAACCACTACATTTCACATTTTCTCAATTTAATCCATTTTTGACATTTTTATCAAAAATCAGTTAATAAAACATGTAAAACTATCATCAAGCTTTCATATTTCAACATTAAACATCAAAGAACACATAGATTCAACAATGGCAACTCTCAAAATCTTTAACAGTTTCAAATTTTAAGGTATATGTGACAGCCCAAAATTGACCCTAGTCGGGAAGTGGTTTCGGGACCGCTAAACCGAGTCACCGAAATGTTTGAACGTAATATTTATTGTCTAGAATATGTATTTATGAATGTGTGAAAATTTCAAGCTTCGATTTAGTCGATTGCATGTGAATTCAGTTATTAGGACTTGTGTGACACTTTTGAAATGTGATAGGCTAATCTATAAGGACCTAATAGTGCATGTAATCAAAAGGAGGACTTGCATGTCAAATTTCCCCTAATAGCTAGTGGCCGCCATGACAAAAGATTATGGGCAAAAACATGTCATAAAACATGTTGGGACAATGGTGTATGTAAGAAAAAAATAAAATAATGAGCATGGGAATTGAATAATGAAAGGGAAGAAAAAAAAAAGAATGGTGAGTGTTCCCGCCCCCATTGTCGTGAGTTGAAGAAAAGAGAGAAAAAAAATTGTTGTTCATCTTTTTTTTCATTTCTTTGAGCTGAAAATTCTAAGGAAGAAGGAAGGGGTTTTTGCTTCATGCTTGGTTTGGAAGAGGATTAGGAGGAGGTTTGACCATACTTGTATTAAGATTAAGGTATGTTTGATGTTGTGCCATGAGATTCATGCATGTTTTTGGTTGCTAACTTGATGTTCTTATTAGCCCATGGTTCAAATCTTTGCTATGTCATGGGGATGATATTCGGCCAAGGTAGATGTTGTGTTAATGCCATTGCATGCTAAATATGAAGCTTGATAATGATACACGTGATGGTGGATTGAGGACTCTTGGATTTTCTTTTAGCATTTTTGAGTGAGACATTAAGTTCTTTGTTTAACCATGACCAAAATCGAAACGGTATGGTGTTGTGGTGTATTCGGCCATGGTATATCCATAAGTATGACTTATGCATATTGCATGGTAGGTAAGATTTGAGCTTTGGATATATGTTTATATTGGGATATAAGCAACTTTGAGATTCGGCTCTAGCATATATATATATATATATATATGTTTGCACATGATGTATTGGTATGACATATATACTATCTCAAGGTATATATTTGCATATGATGATGTTTCGGTTATGAAATAAATGATTGATGCGTATGGAGTTACAATATGGAATGCGTTAGTTAGTAAAATGTATGCTGTTTTTGTGTGGTATTAAGCGTATAATTGGCCTCAACATGGACATGCATATTCGGCCACATGAGGGGGATTGGTGTGCATGCATTCGGTTAGAGGCAAGCATATTGATGCCTATTCTTGGCTTGGAAAATTCGGCTAAGGAGAGTACTAACTAATGTGTTGAGTTTGATTCATGATTTCGTACATATGTGACTTTAATGTCTAATGAAAAAAAATGTGGGCTAAGTACCTTGAATTCCTCTTTCGATGCTCAAATGATTAAATCAATTTATTTGTTAAATTAAGCTCAAGAGCAAAGGGGAGCTAAATCCGATAAAGGGAAGGAAAAAGTGGTCGAATAGCCATCGGAATCATTCGACAACATCCGAGGTAAGTTCTTGAGTAATAGAGCTTAAATTATGATTTGATTAGATCATGTCTCAAGTAAATCAAATCATGCTCTTTGTGTGTGGATATTGAACTGAAATGTGCAAGAGTGATAAGTGTATTGTATTTGAGTTTTGCTAATGGAAATGAAATACTGAATGTGTCATGATTTAGTGTTAAATGTGCATGTTTATTCGAATGGTGTCCGGCTAAGTCCCAAGGCTTTTGTGCTAAGTGACTAAATCTGGGTCAACTCCGAAGGCATTTGTGCGAGTTACCAAAACCGGGTTAAGTCCGAAGGCATTCGTATGAGTTATTAAATCCGGCTAATTCGAAGGCAATTGTGCGAATCACTATAACCGGGCTATGTCCGAAGACAATCGAGCGAGTCGCTATATCCGGTTAAATTCAAGGTACGTGATTCGGGAATGAGCAATCTTGCTGTAAAATTTCAGTTAATACGCTTGCAAAAATTCCAGCAATGAGGTATGTTCGTATGTGCATTGGAATAGTTGAATTCCTTGAATAATATTCGCCGCTTGAGTAATGAGCTCCGTTATTTGGCTAAGATGATCCCTTATGTATGAACATAGGGGTTGGAATGTAAAGTAGAAATGATTTGAAAGTATGTATATACGGAATTATCCGTTTAGTTATATGAATGCTATACCTCTGTTGTGCTTAAATTCTTCGCTCAAACTTACTAAGCATAAATTGCTTACTCCGTTTCTTTGTTTCTTTGTTTTATATATTTTTGGCTCAAATCACTATTGGACTCGGATTTTTGGAAGTCAAGTCTCCCACACTATCAAGGCCCTTTTGGTACAAATTTTGGTTGAGCTTTGAAATGGCATGTATAGGACTACCCTTTGTTGCTTTTCAAGTACTTTTGTGATGTATGTGTACGGCCATGCGAAAATGGCTCGTAAAAGTGGAGTATGGCATTAGACCCTTTGTGTTTATGTATATATGTATGGTTTCATGATGTTACTACGGACTGAATGGAAGTGTTGGGCAAATGATCAGCCATTGGAATGGCTAAATATGATTATATGTGGACCTATGTATGACAAAACTCTAGTTGGTCCATGGAAACCACGAAATAGGTAAAGTTTACCTTGAAAACAGATGCTGACAGCAGCAGTGGTGTGGATTTGAAAAATCACTAAAATTTGTAGGGATGGAATTAAATAGTGAATAAATTATGTGAATGAACCTTGATGAATCTAGTTTCATATGGAAGAAACGAAACAGTCATATGAGTTATATGTTAAGAGATATTAAAGTTCTCGTGAAACAGGGCCAGAACGGTTTCTGGATTCCCTGTTCCGAATTTGGAAATTCATTGTAAATTAACCAGAGATAATTAGGAGTCATGCCATATATTCATAGATTCCTCTTTGAGTCTAGTTTCTATTGAAACAAACGGTATCAGTATTGAAGCCCTGTACAGAGAGATATTCAAGTTGTAACGCGCGAAGGTCAGTGTAGTCGACCCCTGTAACATGGGAGACTTTAACTAATAAACTGTACTAATTGGCCTAACCAAAAATTCTAGAAAAAAATTTTGTAGATGGAAATATGAGTCTAATTTCAGGGAAAAATTACGAAACTGATTTTCGACTTTGAAACTCAAGATATGATTTTTAAGGCGACAATGATGCAAGAACCGACTTATCTCGAAAATTTTAAATGGATCGTGAAAATGATTAAGTCGAGTTGTGTGCACCTTGTGTTCGACTCTGGTAACGGACTCGGGTACGGGGTGTTACAGTATAGGCTAGCTAGAATATGAAGCAACGATCTCAAAAACATAGAAATCATCAAAACCCGAGCTAAAATCGTACCTTACAGAACGGTTTCTGGATTCCCTATTCCGACTTTGGAAATTCATTGTAAATTAACCAGAGATAATTAGGAGTCATGCCATATATTCATAGATTCCCCTTTGAGTCTAGTTTCTATACAAACAAACGGAATCAGTATTGAAGCCCTGTACAGAGAGATATTCAAGTTTTAACGCACGAAGGTCAGTGTAGTAGACCCCTGTAACATGGGAGACTTTAACTAATAAACTGTACTAATTGGCCCGTCCAAAAATTCTAGAAAAAAATTTTGTAGATGTAGATATGAGTCTAATTTCAGGAAAAAAATTACAAAACTGATTTTCGAGCTCTGAAACTCAAGATATGATTTTTAAGGCGACAATGATGCAGTAACCACCTTGTCTCGAAAATTTTAAATGGACCGTGAAAATGATTAAGTCGAGTTGTGTGCACCTTGTGTTCGACTCGAACGGACTCAGTGCACGGGTGTTACAATTTTATTGGTATCGAGCTACGGTTTAGTCGATTCTAGGACTACCGTAATGCGTTTGGGTCTAGCTATACATGCCATTTTATGTGATTATTTGATAGTGTGGTGATTTCGACGTTCAAATTGTGTTTATTTATAGTAATGGATCCCGATCCCAACCGAGCGATAGTGATGATGTGGAGAGTATGGCGCTGCTCAAGACAAGGGACAAAGACCGTGGGCTCTCAACCTATTGCTAGCAATCCGAATGATGAGGCTAGGCAAGCTTTTTATAGCGTGATGAATGATTGGTTCAACCCATACATTCGAACTAATACGGCTGTTCCACAACCTCCATTCCCAACAAACACAACCTCCGCACCTACAATGCCTCCGGTAACTGACCAAATAATGTCGAATAAGCCCCCAGTTGATAGAATCCGAAAACATGGGGCTACTGAATTTAAGGCTACGGATAGCGATGATGCCGAGCAAGTTGAGTTTTGGTTGGACAACACTATCCGGGTACTCGATGAGCTATCTTGTACACCGATGAATGCCTAAAGTGTACTATCTCCTTGCTACGCGATTCGCCTACTATTGGTAGAATACTCGACTTCACAGTGCCCGAGAACAAGTAACTTGGGAGTTTTTCCAAACCGAGTTTGGAAAAAGTATATCGATCGAGATTTGTTGATCAAAAACGGAAGGAATTTCTTGAGCTTAAGCAAGGTTCTATGTCGATTCATCGATTCGAGCGAAAATTTGTTAGACTTAGTAGATACGCCGGAATGTATTTCGTCCGAGGGTATCATGTGTAAACGCTTCGAGGATGGGTTGAATGAAGATATAAAAATGTTCATTGGCATTCTTGAAATACGAGAGTTCGTAGTACTTGTCGAGCGAGCTTAGAAAAGAAAAACAAAAAGTTGATGTGGGAACTAGAGAGTTTCGTAAAAGATCCTCGGGAAAGTCTCTTCAACAGGCATCGAAGAAATTTCGTGATGATGTGGGCCGGTCTAGAGGCACTTTGGGCCTTTTTAGACGAGATCGTGATCGACCCCCTACGGGTACACGAGGCGCTTCAGTCGCCAGTGTTGGGAATGAACGTCGAGACAGAACGGAGTGTCAGCATTGTGGCAAATGGCATTCTGGAAGTTGTAGATTCCGTGACCACTCCTGTTACAAGTGCGGATTAGTTGACCACTTCATTAAAGATTGCCCGAGGTTGTCTGAACAGAATGTAGATCAGAGTGGGAAACCGGGCGCTACCACTGCTCGAGGTAGACTATCTAGAAATAAGGGCAATGCTAGTGGTGGTCAGAGAAGATCTAGAGATGCTACGACCAGATCCGAGGCTCGCGCTCCTGCTAGGGCTTATGCAATACGCACACGCGAGGATGCTTCCTCGCCAGATGTTATTACGGGTACTTTCACTCTCTTTGATACTAATGTGATTGCTTTGATTGACCCTGGTTCTACTCATTCTTATATATGTGAAACGTTAGTATCCAGTAAGACTTTACCTATTGAGTCTACTGAGTTCGTAATTCGGGTGTCAAATCCCTTGGGTCGTTACGTGCTTGTCGACAAAGTGTGTAAGAAATGCCCCCTAGTAATTCGAGGTTCTGTTTCCGTGGGACTTGATGTTGTTGCCGTTTGACAAATTTGATGTTATCCTCGGTTTAGATTGGTTGACCGTGCACGACGCGGTTGTGAATTGCAAAAGCAAGACTATTGATTTGAGGTGCAAAATAACGAGATGATCCGAGTTGAGTCTACGGACTTAAAGGGGTTGCCACCGTAATATCATCAATGTTGGCCCGTAAATATGTAAGAAAGGGTGTGAAGTATACCTTACGTATGTACTTGATGATAAGGAGTTAGAAATAAAACCTGAATCATGCTTGGTGGTTTGTGAATACCGGATGTTTTTCCCAAGAATTACCGGGTTTGCCACTGCTCGGAGATAGAGTTTGGTATTGAGCTTGTACAGGACCACACCGATTTCGATAGCTCCGTGTCGTATGGCACTAATGGAATTAAAGGAGTTGAAAGCTCGGTTGCAAGAGTTGGTGGATAGAGGTTTTGCTCCTCGAGTTTTTCACCTTGGGGTGCACCAGTGTTGTTTGTGAAAAGAATGACGGAACCATGAGGTTGTGCATCGACTATCGTCGACTTAATAAAGTGACAATAAAGAACAAATATCCGTTATCACAGATCGATGATTTGTTCAATCAATTGAAGGAGCCTCGGTGTTCTCAAAAATAGATTTGAGATCGGGCTATTATCGATTCTTGAATTCGAGATTCGGACATACCCAAAACCGCCTTGAAATGAGATATGGTCACTACGAGTTCTTAGTGATGCCGTTTGGGCTCACTAATGCCCTACGGTATTTATGGATTTGATGAATCGGATCTTGCACCATATTTGGATCGGTTCGTAGTTGTGTTCATTGACGACATCTTGGTCTATTCAAGAGATGAGACCGAACATGCGAGCACCGAGATTAGTGTTGCAAATTTTACGGGATAAGCGCTTATATGCTAAGTTCAAAGCAAGTGTGAGTTCGGTTAAGAGAGTTAGCTTCTTGGGTCATGTGGTATCTCAGACGGTATTCGAGTCGACAGAGCAAAATTTCAGCCATACTTAACTGGAAGCCTCCGAGAAATATTATGAGGTTCGAGCTTTTGGGACTTGCTTACTACTACCGACGGTTTGTAAAAGGATTCTCGATGATAGCCACACCCATGACGAAACCGCTTGAAAAGATGTCAAGTTTGAATGGACGGAAAAGTGTCGAAAAGTTTCGATCAATTGAAAACTCATTTGACGGAAGCTCCAGATTAGTGCAGCCGAATCGGCAAAGAGTTTGTCATCTATAGTGACGCCTCCCTACTTGGGTTAGGTTGCGTATTGATGCAAGAAGGTCGAGTTGTGGCCTATGCGTCGAGACAATTAAAGCCACATGAGAAAAATTATCCGACCTATGATCTCGAATTGGCTGCCATCGTATTCGCCTTAAAGATATGGCGACATTACTTATTTGGTGAGAAGTGCCATGTGTATTCGGATCACAAAAGTCTCAAATATTTGATGACTCAAAGAGACTTAAATCTGCGACAAAGACGTTGGCTCGAGTTGTTAAAAATTATGAGCTTGTCATTGATTATCACCCGGGAAAGGCTAATGTGGTTGCGGACGCCTTAAGCCGGAAATCATTGTTTGCTTTACGAGCGATGAATGTACACTTGTCTATTCTACCCGACAATGTGTTAGTAGCAATTAAAGGTCAAACCATTGTTGACTCATCAAATTCGTGAAGCTCGAAAAGTTGACGATGAGTTGGTTGCAAAAGCGGCCGAGTGTGTTCAAACAAGGAATCGGAGTTTCAAATTGATGATGACGATTGTTTGAGGTTCGAAGTCATCTGTGTGTTCTAAGGAATTGAACTCATTTCGATAATTCGAACGAAGCCCATCAGTAGCCGAATGTCAATTCACTCGGGGAGTACGAAGATGTACAATGATTTGAAACGTCGGTTTTGGTGGCATGGTATGAAACGAGACATCTCCGACTTGGTTTCGAGATGTTTAATATGTCAACAAGTGAAAGCGGAACATCAAGTGCCTTCAGGGTTACTTCAGCAGATCACGATACCCGAGTGGAAATGGGATCGAGTCACAATGGACTTTGTGTCCGGACTGCCATTGTCAGCAAGTAAGAAGGATGCGATTTGGGTTGTTGTTGATAGACTGACTAAGTCAGCTCACTTTATCCCCGTGCGTACGGATTTTTCATTGGATAAACTCGCTGAATTGTACGTTTCTCAGATTGTGAGATTACACGGGGTACCTATTTCTATTGTATCGGATAGAGATCCGAGATTCACCTCGCGATTTTGGAAGAAATTGCAAGAAGCCTTAGACACCAAGTTGCATTTTAGCACCGCTTTTCACCCCCAAACCGATGGTCAATCCGAGCGGATTATTCAGATACTTGAGGATATGTTGAGATGTTGCATCCTCGAGTTTAGTGGTTCATGGGAACGGTATTTACCTTTGATTGAATTCGCTTACAACAACAGTTTTCAATCAAGTATTAAGATGGCACCTTACGAGGCTTTGTACGGGCGTAAATGCCGTACACCATTGTTTTGGACCGAGCTCGGTGAAAGTAAAATTTTCGGAGTGGACTTCATTAAAGATGCTTTGAATGAGAAAGTAAAAGTAATCTGTGAAAGTCTAAAGACGTACCGCAGATCGTCGAAATCGTGCACGCGATTTGAAACGAAAAGACATTGAGTATCATGTGGGAGATAAAGTGTTTCTTAAAGTTTCGCCTTGGAAAAAGATACTCAGATTTGGCTGTAAGGGCAAATTCAGTCCGAGGTTCATCGGGCCATATGAAGTCTCCGAACGAGTCGGTCCAGTTGCATATCGATTGATTTTGCCTCCTAGACTTGAGAAGATTCACGACGTCTTTCATGTTTCAATGCTTCGACGCTATAGATCTGATCCATCGCACGTAATTAGTCCATCAGAGGTTGAAATTCAAGCCGATATGAGTTATGAAGAAGAACCGATTCGTATCCTAGCTCGTGAAGTGAAGGAGTTGCGAAACAAAAGGGTTCCGCTAGTGAAAGTGTTATGGCTCAAACACGGGATAGAAGAAGCTACTTGGGAACCTGAGAACTCTATGAAAGAGCGATACCCAAATCTATTTACCAGTAAGATTTTCGGGGACGAAAATTTCTTAAGTAGGGGAGAGTTGTGACAGCCCAAAATTGACCCTAGTCGGGAAGTGGTTTCGGGACCGCTAAACCGAGTCACCGAAATGTTTGAACGTAATATTTATTGTCTAGAATATGTATTTATGAATGTGTGAAAATTTCAAGCTTCGATTTAGTCGATTGCATGTGAATTCAGTTATTAGGACTTGTGTGACACTTTTGAAATGTGATAGGCTAATCTATAAGGACCTAATAGTGCATGTAATCAAAAGGAGGACTTGCATGTCAAATTTCCCCCTAATAGCTAGTGGCCGGCCATGACAAAGGATTATGGGGAAAAACATGTCATAAAACATGTTGGGACAATGGTGTATGTAAGAAAAAAATAAAATAATGAGCATGGGAATTGAATAATGAAAGGGAAGAAAAAAAAGAGAATGGTGAGTGTTTCCCCCATTGCCGTGAGTTGAAGAAAAGAGAGAAAAAAAAATTGTTGTTCATCTTTTTTTTCATTTCTTTGAGCTGAAAATTCTAAGGAAGAAGGAAGGGGTTTTTGCTTCATGCTTGGTTTGGAAGAGGATTAGGAGGAGGTTTGACCATACTTGTATTAAGATTAAGGTATGTTTGATGTTGTGCCATGAGATTCATGCATGTTTTGGTTGCTAACTTGATGTTCTTATTAGCCCATGGTTCAAATCTTTGCTATGTCATGGGGATGATATTCGGCCAAGGTAGATGTTGTGTTAATGCCATTGCATGCTAAATATGAAGCTTGATAATGATACATGTGATGGTGGATTGAGGACTCTTGGATTTTCTTTTAGCATTTTTGAGTGAGACATTAAGTTCTTTGTTTAACCATGACCAAAATCGAAACGGTATGGTGTTGTGGTGTATTCGGCCATGGTATATCCATAAATATGATTTATGCATATTGCATGGTAGGTAAGATTTGAGCTTTGGATATATGTTTATATTTGGATATAAGCAACTTTGAGATTCGGCTCTAGCATATATATATATATATATATATATATATATATGTTTGCACATGATGTATTGGTATGACATATATACTATCTCGAGGTATATATTTGCATATGATGATGTTTCGGTTATGAAATAAATGATTGATGCGTATGGAGTTACAATATGGAATGCGTTAGTTAGTAAAATGTATGCTGTTTTTGTGTGGTATTAAGCGTATAATTGGCCTCAACATGGACATGCATATTCGGCCACATGAGGGGATTGGTGTGCATGCATTCGGTTAGAGGCAAGCATATTGATGCCTATTCTTGGCTTGGAAAATTCGCTAAGGAGAGTACTAACTAATGTGTTGAGTTTGATTTATGATTTCGTACATATGTGACTTTAATGTCTAATGAAAAAAAAATGTGGGCTAAGTACCTTGAATTCCTCTTTCGATGCTCAAATGATTAAATCAATTTATTTGTTAAATTAAGCTCAAGAGCAAAGGGGAGCTAAATCCGATAAAGGGAAGGAAAAAGTGGTCGAATAGCCATCGGAATCATTCGACAACATCCGAGGTAAGTTCTTGAGTAATAGAGCTTAAATTATGATTTGATTAGATCATGTCTCAAGTAAATCGAAATCATGCTCTTTGTGTGTGGATATTGAACCGAAATGTGCAAGAGTGATAAGTGTATTGTATTTGAGTTTTGCTAATGGAAATGAAATACGAATGTGTCATGATTTAGTGTTAAATGTGCATGTTTATTCGAATGGTGTCCGGGCTAAGTCCCGAAGGCTTTTGTGCTAAGTGACTAAATCTGGGTCAACTCCCGAAGGCATTTGTGCGAGTTACCAAAACCGGGTTAAGTCCCGAAGGCATTCGTGCTAGTTATTAAATCTGGGCTAATTCCCGAAGGCAATTGTGCGAATCACTATAACCGGGCTATGTCCCGAAGACAATCGAGCGAGTCACTATATCCGGTTAAATTCCGAAGGTACGTGATTCGGGAATGAGCAATCTTGCTGTAAAAATTTCAGTTAATACGCTTGCAAAAATTCCAGCAATGAGGTATGTTCGTATGTGCATTGGAATAGTTGAATTCCTTCAATAATATTCGCCGGTTGAGTAATGAGCTCCGGTATTTGGCTAAGATGATCCCTTATGTATGAACATAGGGGTTGGAATGTAAAGTAGAAATGATTTGAAAGTATGTATATACGAATTATCCGCTTAGTTATATGAATGCTATACCTCTTGTGCTTAAATTCTTCGCTCAAACTTACTAAGCATAAATTGCTTACTCCGTTTCTTTGTTTCTTTGTTTTATAGATTTTTGGCTCGTCAGCTATTGGACTCGGGATTTTTGGAAGTCGAAGTCTCCCACACTATCAAGGCCCCTTTTGGTACAAATTTTGGTTGAGCTTTGAAATGGCATGTATAGGACTACCCTTTGTTGCTTTTCAAGTACTTTTGTGATGTATGTGTGTACGGCCATGCGAAAATGGCTCGTAAAAGTGGAGTATGGCATTAGACCCTTTGTGTTTATGTATATATGTATGGTTTCATGATGTTACTACGGACTGAATGGAAGTGTTGGGCAAATGATCAGCCATTGGAATGGCTAAATATGATTATATGTGGACCTATGTATGACAAAACTCTAGTTGGTCCATGGAAACCACGAAATAGGTAAAGTTTACCTTGAAAACAGATGCTGACAGCAGCAGTGGTGTGGATTTGAAAAATCACTAAAATTTGTAGGGATGGAATTAAATAGTGAATAAATTATGTGAATGAACCTTGATGAATCTAGTTTCATATGGAAGAAACGAAACAGTCATATGAGTTATATGTTAAGAGATATTAAAGTTCTCGTGAAACAGGGCCAGAACGGTTTCTGGATTCCCTGTTCCGAATTTGAAATTCATTGTAAATTAACCAGAGATAATTAGGAGTCATGCCATATATTCATAGATTCCTCTTTGAGTCTAGTTTCTATTGAAACAAACGGTATCAGTATTGAAGCCCTGTACAGAGAGATATTCAAGTTGTAACGCGCGAAGGTTAGTGTAGTCGACCCCTGTAACATGGGAGACTTTAACTAATAAACTGTACTAATTGGCCTAACCAAAAATTCTAGAAAAAAATTTTGTAGATGGAAATATGAGTCTAATTTCAGGGAAAAATTACGAAACTGATTTTCGACTTTGAAACTCAAGATATGATTTTTAAGGCGACAATGATGCAGTAACCAGCTTGTCTGGAAAATTTAAATGGACTGTGAAAATGATTAAGTCGAGTTGTGTGCACCTTGTGTTCGACTCTGGTAACGGACTCGGGTACGGGGTGTTACAGTATAGGCTAGCTAGAATACGAAGCAACGATCTCAAAAACATAGAAATCATCAAAACCCGAGCTAAAATCGTACCTTAATCAAGCTAGGAGTGTGCCAAACCCTAAATGCTCTCCCATGGCTTTTTTCTCTTTTAATTTCGGTTGAAGATGATGATATTAAGACTTATTTTAACTTTGTTTTATTTATTTTATGTTTAATATTCAATTTACATAATTAACCATTAATAAAACATTTAAAAACACCTAATTATATGTCCTTAAATGTCCACTCACCCTTATAATGGTCTAATTATAACATAAGGACCTTTACCTCAATAAACCATAGCTACTTGAACAGTACTTTTGTACTTTATGCTATTTAGTCTTTTTTACCGAATTAAGCAACCAATCGATAAAATTAGCTCACAAAATTTTCACACATATCAAATAACATGCTATAAATACCAAAAATAATATTAGAATAATTTTTCAATATCGGATTTGTGGTTCCAAAATCACTGTTCCGATTCGACTAAAAATGGGTTGTTACACTAACAGCTTAGGTATCATCTTTAATGAATATGATTAAAACACTGAAAATACCAGCTACATGCAGGAAATGAAAGTAGTAGAGTTAGCATGTGCTTATTGTGGAAAAGATCATGTTTTTGATGAATGCCCATTGAATCCAGCCTTATTTTATTATATGGGAAATTTTAATCACAACAACAACAACCCATATTCCAACACATATAATTCGGGGTGGAAGAAACATCCCAATTTCAGTTGGAGTAATCAAGGGGTGGGAAATTCCAGCAATGCTATTCGATAGAATGTTGTGAGCGCACCACCTAGATACAATCAACCAATGCCAGGCAAAATACTCAACAAAATTTAGCTTCGAGTTCTTCATCTATGGAAGATCTATTGAAGGAATACATGGCCAAGAACGATGCTATCATTCAAAGTCAACCTGTATCTTTAAGAGCTTTAGAGAATCAAGTGGGAGAAATTACTAAAGCTTTAAGCTCAAGACTGCAAAGAGCACTGCCGAGTGATACCGAAAATTCACGATCTCAAGGGAAAGTGTAACACCCCTAACTCGTGACCGTCGCCGGTGTCGGACACGAGGGGTTAACGGCCAAATCCTCTCAAGGTACCAACCAATTTGACATTACCAGTCAGGCTGGAAAACTGCATCACCGTCGCCTTAAAAATCATATCTCGAGTTTCAAAACTCGGAAACTGGTTTCGTAAATTTTCCCTGAATTTAGACTCACATACCCATCCATGGATTTATTTCTAGAATTTTTGGTCGGGCCAATTGGTACAGTTTATTAGTTAAAGTCACCCATGTTACAGGGATCGACTGGTCTGACCTTCGCGCATTACAACTTGAATATCTCTCTGTACAGGGCTTTAATACTGGTGCCGTTTGTTTCTAATGAAACTAGACTCAAAATGGAATCTGTACATATAAGGCATGACCCCTAATTCTTTCTGGATAATTTATGGTAAATTTTCAAAGTCGCGACAGGGGACCCAGAAACCTTTCTGGCCCTGTCTCACGAGAACTTTAATATTTCTCAGTATACTGCTCATATGGTCGTTTCGTTTCGTCCATATAAAAATAGATTCATCAAGGTTCAATTTCATAATTTACTCACTATTTAATTCTACTTCTACTATTTTTAGTGATTTTTCAATCTCATCTCACTGCTGCTGTCCGCAACAGTTACTGCAGTAGACTATGCCAATTTCATGAATCTTTCCTTGGCCTTAATCATCCATCATACATGACACAAATTATGGCCACCTTATCAAAATTAGAGTTTCTAAGACTCGTGGCTATAGGTTCTAGCATCCCACTCGACGACCACATAGGCCATTTTCACATGGCTTAAAGTTTACAACCCACAATTCGACAAAATATAATAGCCTATACATGCCAAATGTTCTTCAACAACGAAAACAATACCACAAGATTTCAGCCGGTGTGATGACTTCAACGACGGTCCCGATCACGCAAACAATACGAGTCCGAGAGACCTAAAATGGGTGACAAGAAAAACACCGAGTGAGTTTACAACTCAGAAGTCATAAGCATTCATCAATCCACCGATAAAGTTACTACAACATGTACAACAAACGAGGCTAGGTACTCATCCATATCGAATCTATACCATAGTACCTCGGACCTTTCGGTCCAATCTCGTACCAAGTCATACATCCACATTTCATATTCTACACAACAAGATAATCAAGCATTTTTACACGTTAACTCATTTTCCAGCACAACCATACAATTTCAATCATCACATAGATTTAAGGCTTACCAAATTCAACCCCAAGCATGAACGTATTCTCTATTCGTCATGAGCTCGAGGTACTTACCGATCCGCTGTCCATACTCAATTCAATGGAGACACACCCTCCATATATATAGAGTATGCACACACAGTGCTTACCACTCGATTTTGCACACTTAGTGCCACGCAATTTAAGCCCGCACACACAAAGCCATACCCTTCGAGCTCGCACACCCAAAGGTCAGATTTTTCCAGCTTGCACACATAGTGTCATATTTTTCCAGCATGCACACTTAGTGCCTTATATTTCCAGCACGCACACTTAGTGCCATATATTTCCAGCACGCACACTTAGTGCCATATATTTCCAGCACGCACACTTAGTGCCAATCTCGCCACCATACACACGTATTGCCCAACACATAGTGCCGAAAGCAAACTTTCTACATATTCCACTATTTCTTTTACATTCAACAATTATCCTCACTCCATACACATACAATTTCATTTATACATATATAGCATTCCATTAAACACAATTGCATAGATTTTCCAATCATTTAAGCAATATCAAACATATGTGCTTAATGACTTACTTTGTTTGGGGTAGAACGGTTCCAAATCGGCTACTCGCTTGCTTTCTCCTTTCCTTTGTCCAATCTAGTTCCCTTTGCTCTTGAGCTAAATCAAACAATTTACCTCTCCATCAAACACAAACATACGGCATTCACATGCATTATTATGGTTATTGGCGAATACTTAACACAACTAAGCTGAAAATTTACTCAATCTCAACTTAATTTATTGCTACTTATTTATCAAAGTTTCCAATACAAGGTATTTAACACCTATGCCCATTTATACCCCATATGGTCGAATGCTTCATTCCTTACCCAATTAACCATCCAACAATTTTTCAGCCTCATTACCACCCTTTTCATGTCTAATTGTTTAAATACTCTCAAGCTCATTCACAAGTACTATTATACATCTCATTAAGCATTAATCATTTTGCAACATAAATTCTATAGCATGGTGAATACTCATGCACACACACATAACAACAAGAACTCAATGGCACAAAATTTCCTTTTTGTTAAACATTCAACTCACTCATCTCCATGCTTTCATCACAACAACATCAAAACACTCACCAAGGAAAACAACATGCATGGTCAAATTTAACTCACCTAACAACTTAGTTTCGATTTGAGATTCAAGGAAAATTTTGAACCAATCCTCCAAATCATGCATGCATTTTCAAGAGTGGCATAAAACATACCTTCTTGTATCAAAACACCTTAGTCTAGTAAGCTCCCATGGCTGATTTTCTCAAGCTTTTTCCCCCTTTCTTCTTAGTATATTCGCCAAGCAAGGAGAAAATGAGAGAATGAACACTTTTTTTTTCTTTTGTTTTCATCATATCCCTATTTTTTTCAATTTCATTTCTTTATTCTTTCAAGCATAATCCATTAGCTAAACATGTTTGAAACATGTTTTCCTTGCCCATCACTCTTGACATGGCCGCCACTACCCTTAGGAATGGGCTATTTGACATGCAAGTCCATTTATTTTACTTCATCCTTTTTATTAATCTCCTAAAATTAGCCACATCTATTTAAATCCTTTCACATGAGTCCTTTTTCTTTCAATTCACAATCAAATTAACTAAATCAAAGAATTCAAAATTCACACATGCATTTTCACATATTCTAGACAATAAATATTACGTTCGAACATGTCGGTGACTCGGTTTAGCGGTCCCGAAACCACTTCCCGACTATGGTCAATTTTGGGATGTCACAGAAAGACAGTGCAAAGCGATTACACTTAGAAGTGGTACGCAATTACCAGGAGTTGTTAATGACACCACTATTGAAGAAAGAAGTTCATATTTCAAAAATAAGAAGAATTCAGAACCAGTAATGAAGTAGCTGCAAAAGAAAAGAGCAACCAAAAAAATGTTGAAAGAGATTCATCTTGTATTGTCAATAAAAATGCCATGGCAAAACAACATCAACAAATGGAAGAAAAGCCACCAGCACATTTTCCTCAATGTTTACAAAAATCTAAGCAAGATTTTCAATTTAAAAAATTCTTGGATATCTTGAAGCAATTACATATCAACATATCGTTAGTGGAAGCATTGAAGTAAATGCTCAACTATGTGAAATTCATGAAAGATATCTTATCAAAAAAGAGAAGGTTAGGGGAGTTCAAAAATGTTGCTCTCATTGAAGGGTGCATAGCAATGCTGGGAAGAAAATTGCGATAAAAACTGAAGGATCTAGGGAGTTTTACTATACCTTACTCTATTGGAAACCATTATGTAGACAAAGCATTATGTGACTTCGGTGTAAGTGTAAATTTAATGCCTATGTCTGTTTTCAGGAAGCGAGACTCCACTGTCATATTGCAATTAGCTGATCGTTCATATGCACATCCAGAAGGTAAAATAAAAGATGTGTTGTTAAGAGTTGACAAATTTATTTTTCCCGCAAATTTTATTATTTTGTAATGTGAGGCTAATAAAAAGGTTCCAATCATACTTGGGGGACCTTTTCTAGCAATTGGTAAAACATTAATCGATGAACAAAAAGATGAATTAATTGTGAGAGTTAATGATCAGCAGATAACCTTCAATGTTTTCGATGCTATGAAATGTGTAGATATAGATAAAGAATGTCATGCTATTAAGACATAATAATTCATGAAGAATTTGTAGAATTTTATCACAATAATTTTATTACTCATTTAACTTAATTGAAACAAAAACAATTGAAAAGCTTGGTGAACTGATGGAAGCTAAGCAAGAAGTTTGAATCATTAAATTTATCAAACCTTTCTTTTAAACCTTCTCAACCATCCATAGAAGATCCTCCTACATTAGAATTGAAGTCTTTGTCAGTACATCGAAAATATGCTTACTTGGAAGATAACAACAAATTGCCAGTAGTTATTTCCACGGCATTGACATTAGATTAAAGGGCTCAATTATTGAAAGTTTTAAAAAAATCTAAAAAGGCATTGGGGTGGATAACTGCATATATCAAAGGAATCATTCCAGCAATCTGCATGCACAAGATATTACTAGAGGATTGCAATGGCAAATCTATCGAGCAGCAAAGAAAATTGAATCCCATTATGAAGAAAGTTGTCAAAAAGGAGATAATCAAATGGCTGGATGCTGGAATTATATACCCAATTTCTGATAGTTCTTGGGTGAGCCCTATTCAATGTGTACCTAAAAAATGAGGTGTCACCGTGGTAAGCAATGATAACAACAAACTCATTCCTACTTGTATTGTCACGGGATGGAGTGTTTGTATGGACTATCGAAAACTCAACAAAGTAACAAAGAATGACCATTTTCCTCTACCATTTATCGACTAGATGTTAGAAAGATTAGCAGGGAAAGCTTTCTATTATTTTCTAGATGGTTATTCAGGGTACAACCAGATTGTCATAACTCTTACTGATCAAGAAAAGACCACATTCACATGTCCTTATGGAACTTTTGTGTTACGATGAATGCCATTTGGATTATCTAATGCCCTTGCAACATTTCAGCGTTGCATGATGGCAATATTTTCGGACATGGTGGAGAAATTTTTAGAAGTTTTTATGGATGACTTCTTAGTGGTTAGTGATACTTTTGAAAACTGTTTAAAGAATTTGGAGTTAGTTCTTTGTCAGTGTGAAGAAACCAACCTTATTCTTAATTGGGAGAAATGTCACTTCATGGTCTGTGAATGTATTGTTCTGGGACATAAGATTTCGTAGCAAGGGAATGTCATCAAGAAAACAAAAATTGAGGTTATTGAGAAATTGCCACCACCCTCCATAGTTAAAGATATTCATAATTTTCTTGGCCATGTAGGATTCTATTGATGATTTATCAAGGATTTTTTAAAAATATCCAAACCCATGTGTACATTGTTAGAACACATTAGATCTTTCAATTTTGATGAGTCATGCTTACAACCATTTGAGGAATTGAAAAGGCGACTAGTCACAACACCAATAGTCATAGCACCAGATTGAACTTTACCTTTCGAACTTATGTGTGATGCTAGTGATTTTGCCATAGGGGCAGTACTTAGGCAAAGAAAGGACAAGGTATTTCATGCTATCTACTACGCAAGTCGCACGTTGATAGATACACAGCTAAATTATACCACAACTAAGAAGAAGCTGTTAGTTGTGGTATTTTCCTTCAAAAAATTCAAAGCTTATTTAGTGGGCACCAAAATTATGGTTTATACAGACCACTCTGATATTAAGTACTTGGTAACCAAGAAAGACGCCAAGCCCAGATTAATTTAATGGATACTACTATTGCAGGAATTTAATCTAGAAATTAGAAACAGGAAAGGCACAAAAAATCAAGTGGTTGATCACTTGTCTCGAATTGAAGCAGGAAATGAAGACGATAATATTCAGCACATTCAGGATGATTTCCCGGATGAGCAACTGTTAGTTGCCATGGCATTACCATGGTATGTCGATATCGTAAATTTTTTGGTTAGTGGTTTACTGCCACCTGAGCTCACCAATCAAAGATAAAGGATATTTATCCATAATGCCAAGTAGTATTTTTGGGATGAGCTATTTTTATTCAAACATTATGCAGACCAGATAATTCGAAGGTGTGTTCCAAATGGCAAGAATCAAAGTATTTTATATCATTGTCATTCAGAATCATATGGATGACACTTAGGGGGCATGAGAACTACTGCAAAACTTCTCCAATATGATTTTTATTGGCCAACCATGTTTAAAGATGCTCATGAATTTTGCCAAGTTAACAATCACTGTCAAAGAACTAGAAATCTATCGAGGAGGTATAAAATGCCCTTGCAAACTATTTTAGAATTGGAACTATTTGATGTTTGGGGAATTGATTTCATAAGTCCATTCCCACCTTCTTGGGGCAATGTATACATACTTTTAGGTATTGATTATATCTCCAAGTGGGTTGAGGTTGTTGTTTTACCAATGAATGATGCCAAATCGGTAATGAAATTTCTACATAAGAATATTTTTACCAGGATTTGTACCCTTCATGCTGTAATAAGTAATGAAGGTTCACACCTTGACTGCAAATTAGTTGCTAATGCTCTGAACAGGTATGGAGTTAAGCATAAAATTGCCATGGCATACCATCCTCAGACTAATGGACAGGCGGAAGTATCTAATAGAGAGATTAGACAAATTCTAGAGAATGTAGTCAATCATACCCGTAAAGATTGATCATCCAGATTAGATGAAGCTTTGTGGGCATATCGCACTGCATTCAAAACACCCTTAAGGATGTCGCCTTTCAAGCTTGTTTATGGGAAACCCTGTTATTTTCTCTTTGAACTTGAATATAAGACATATTGGGCTATTAAGAAATTGAATATGGATTAGAATTCTACTAGTACTAACTTCCTATTGGAGTTGTGTGACAGCCCTAAAGTGAC
Source organism: Gossypium arboreum (assembly GCF_025698485.1). NCBI lineage: Eukaryota > Viridiplantae > Streptophyta > Magnoliopsida > Malvales > Malvaceae > Gossypium > Gossypium arboreum. The sequence continues at coordinate 65,547,411 of NC_069079.1, read as the reverse complement.
CCTAGTCGGAAAGCGGTTTCGGGACCGCTAAACCGAGTCACCAAATTATTTGAATATGATATCTATTGTCTAAAATATGTGATTTGAATGTGTGAAAGTTTTAAGCTTCGATTTAGTAAATTGCATGTGAAATTAGTCGATAGGACTTATGTGTGACACTTTTGAAATGTAATAGGTAAATCTATAAGGATCTATTAGTGCATGTAATCAAAGGGGTGGACTTGCATGTCAATTTCCCCCTTTTTATTTGCTAGTGGCCGGCCATGACAAAGGGTGATGGGCAAAACATGTCATAAAACATGTTGTGACAATGGTGTATGTTAGGAAAAATAAAATAAGGAGTATAGGTAATAAAGAAATGGAAAAAAAAAAAGAAGAATGGTGTGAGTGCTCCCCCCCCCATTGCCGTGAGTTGAGGGAGAGAAGAAAAAAAAAGTGTCCATCATTTTTCACTTCTTTTGGCTGAAAATTCTAAGGAAGAAAGAAAACAAGTTGTGTTCTTTGGTTCTTCTTGGCCGATTTGAGAGGAGGAAGAAAGGAGTGAAGCAATCGGTCATCTTAGGTCGATATTAAGGTAAGGAAGTTGATACTAGTTCTTGAAATCCTAGTTGATTTTGAGTGAGATATCAAGTTATTGTTGGTAACCCATGTTGAAATTGTGATTTTGGAATAAGTAAGGTTTTCGCTATGGAGATTAATAAGGGTGATGGTTGTGTTTCATGCTAAATCTAGATGAACAATGGTAGTTTGTTTACATCTTGATGATTATGAGTTCCTTTCTTGGGTCTACCCTAGATCCATGAAGTATATTTTTATTTGGTGTTGTTGGAAGTATCGCCATGGTATATCCATAAGCATGATTTATGCTTATTGCATGATAGGTAAGATTTGTGTTTTGGATATATGTTTATATTTGGTTATGATCAACTTGTGATTCGCTCTTGCACATATATATATATATATATGTTTGCACATGATGTATTGGTATGACATATATACTATCTCAAGGTATATATTTACATATGATGATGTTTTGGTTATGAAGTAAATGATTGATGCGTATTGAGTTACAATATGTAATGCATTAGTTAGTAAAATGTATGCCATTTATGTGTGGTATTAAGTATATAATTGGCCTCAACATAGACATGCATATTCAGCCACATGAGGTGGATTGGTGTGCATGTATTCGGTTAGAGGCAAGCATATTGATGCCTTATCTTGGCTTAGATAATCGGCTAAAAGAGAGTGTAGACTATTGTGTTGAGTTAGATTCATGATTTCGTACTTATGTGACTTTAATGTCTAATGAATATATATATGGGCTAAGCACCTTGAGTTCCTCTTTTTGATACTCAAATGATTAAATCAATTTATTTGTCAATTTAAGCTCAAGAGCAAAGGGGAACTAAATCCGATAAAGGGAAGGAAAAAGTGGTCGAATAGCCATCGAAATCGCTCGACAACATCCGAGGTAAGTTTTGAGCAATGAGACTTAGTTTATGATTTGATTAAGTCATAATGTATGAGCATAACAAATATACAAAGTGATATGATGACTTTTACTTGAATTATACGTTGAGTTAATTAGTCTATACGCATGACGGGTAGCCGTATGTGCATAGAGATCGTGTTATAAAGCAAACTAAACCATGTTGTTTGTATGTGGCTAGTGAGCCGAAATGGGAATGCTTAATACGTGGCTTGTGTTTGAATTCTAATTATGAAAATGAAATTAGATGTGTCATGACTTATTGATATGTGCATGAATGTTCGGATGATAACCGGCTAAGTCCCGAGAGCATTTGAGCTAGTGGCTAATTCCGAGCTAAGTCCCAAGGCATTCGTGCAAGCTACTATATCCGGCTAAGTCCCAAGGCATTCGTATGAAGCTACTATATCCTGCTAAGTCCCGAAGGCGTTTGTGCGAAGTTATTATACCGGCTAAGTCCCAAGGCATTTGTGCAAGTTACTATAATCGGGCTATGTCCCAAGGCATTTGAACGAGTAGCTATATCCGTTAAATTCAAGGTACGTGATTTAGGAATTAGCAATCTTGCTGTAAAATTTCAGTTAATACGCTCGAAATCCCAAAGAATGAGGTATGTTCGCTTATGCTTTGAATTAGTTGATCCTTACAAATAAGTATTCGCCGCTTGATAATGAGCTACCACCTTTTGGCTAAGTTGATCTTTGTGTATGAATATAAGGGTTGGTAATGTGAAGTAAGTATGATATTGAGAATTTGTGCATATGAAATTATCTGCTTAGCTACATGAATGCTATACTTTGGTTGTGTCTAAATTCATAACTCAACTTACTAAGCGCTAAATGCTTACTCCGCTTTCTTTGATTCTCTGCTTTATAGATTTTGGTTCTTCACTATCGGACTCGGGATTTTGAAGTCGAAGTCGCCCACACTATCAAAGCTCCTTTCGGTATATTTTTGGTTGGACTTTGAAATGGCATGTATAGGACTACCCTTTTGTTGTAGGTCATGTACCTTTCGGTTTTGTGTAAATTTGGATAGCCATGCTAAAATGGCTTAAGTATACTTTGGGCATGGTATTATAATCATTGTATGTTGTTCATTAAGAGGTATGGAAATGTTTGGAAACGATTAGCCATTGGGATGGTTAATCATGATCATATTTTGTGCTATTTATGTTAAAGGGCTAGTTGAATCATGGAAACTATGAAATAGGTAAAGCCTACCTTAAAGACAGATGCTGACAGCTGCAGTGATGTGGATGTGAAAAATCACTAAAAATAGTAGGACTGGAATTAAATAGTGAATAAATTATGTAAATGAACCTTGACGAGTCTATTTTCATAGGAAAGTAACGAAACGATCATATGGATAGTATGTTAAGAGATATTTAAGTTTTCGTGAGACAGGGCTAGAACGGCTTCTGGAGTCCCTATTCCGACTTTGGAAATTCATTATAAATTTACCAGTGATAATTAGAAGTCATGCTATATATGTACAGATTCATTTTTGAGTCTAGTTTCTATAGAAACAAACGGCATCAGTATTGAATCCCTGTACAGAGAGATATCCAAGTCATAATACGCAAAGGGCAGTGTAGTCAATCCCTGTAACATGGGGGACTTTAACTAATAAACTGTACTAATTGGCCCGACCAAAAATTCTAGAAAAAAATTTTTAGATTCATATATGAGTCTATTTTCATGGAAAAATCACGAAACTGATTTTCGAGTTTTGGAACTCAAGATATGATTTTTAAGGTGACAAGTGACACGCTTAGCCTATTGTCTGAAATTTTAAAATGAACTGTGCAAGTAAGTGGATTAAGACCGTTAACCCCTCGTTCCGACTCCGGCGACGGTCTTGGGTACGGGGTGTTACAGTTTTATTGGTATCAGAGCTACAGTTTAGTCGATTCTAGGGCTACCGTAATGCGTTTGGGTCTAGCTATACATGCCATTTTATGTGATTATTTGATAGTGTGGTGATTCTGACATTGCAAATGTGTTTATTTATAGTAATGGATCCCGATCCCGACCGAAGCGGTAGTGATGATCTTGAGAGTGTAGCGCTGCTCCGTACAAGGGACAATGCGCATGACTCTCAACCTAATGCTAGTAATCTGAATGATGAAGCTAGACAAGCTTTCTATAGCGTGATGAATGATTGGTTCAACCAATACATTCGAACTAATACGGCTGTTCCACAACCTCCATTCCCGACAAATACCACCCCCGCACCTACAATACCTCCGGTAACTGACCAAATGAGGTCGAATAAGCCCCAGCTTGATGTAATCAAAACACGGCTATCAATTTAAAGCTACGGACAATGATGATGCCGAGCAAGCTGAATTTTGGTTGGACAACACTATCCGGCACTGATGAGCTATCTTGCACACCCGATGAGTGCCTAAAGTGTACTATCTCCTTGCTGCGTGATTCTGCCTACTATTGGTGGAATACGTTGACTTCTGTGGTGCCCAAAGAGCAAGTAACTTGGGAATTTTTCCAAACCGAGTTTCGGAAAAAGTATATCAGTCAGAGATTTATGGATCAAAAACGGAAGGAATTTCTTGAACTCAAACAAGGTTCCATGTTGGTTACCGACTATGAACGAAAATTTGTGAGGCTTAGCCGGTATGCACGAGAATGCATTTCCTCAGAAGCCGTAATGTGTAAACGTTTCGAGGATGGACTAAATGATGATATAAATCTGTATGTTGGCATCTTGGAAATCCTAGAATTTGTGGTACTTGTTGAGCGAGCTTGCAAGGCCAAGGAGCTCAGTATGGAGAAAAGAAAAGCTGAGGTGGGAGCAAGGGAGTTTCGTAAGAGGTCTTCGGGGAAGCCCTTCCCACAGTCATCAAAGAAATTTAGAGATGGCTTGGGCTGGTCTAGGGATACTTCGGGCTTTTCTAGACAAGATCGCGATCGACCCCCTGTGAGCCCACGAGTCACTTCGATCGTCAGTGTTGGAAATGACCGTCGAGACAGAGCAGAATGCCAGTATTGTGGTAAATGGCATTCGGGGAGTTGTAGGTTTCATGACCACTCTTGTTACAAGTGCAGGTCAGCCGACCATTTTATCAAAGATTGCCCGAGATTGTCTGAACAGAACGAAAATCAGGGTGGGAAACCGGGTGCTACCACTGCTCGAGGTAGACCATCTAGAAATACGGGCAATGCTAGTGGTGGTCAGAGAGGATCTAGAGATGCTACGACCAGATCTGAGGCTCGTGCTCCTGCTAGAGCTTATGCTATACGTGCATGCGAGGATGCTTCCTCGCCAGATGTTATTACCGGTACTTTTACTTTCTTTGATACTAATGTGATTGCTTTGATTGACCCTGGTTCTACTCATTCTTATATATGCGAAACCTTAGCATCCAAAGAAGACTTTACCTATTGAGTCTATCGAGTTCGTAATTCGGTGTCAAATCCCTTGGGTCATTACGTGCTTGTCAACAAAGTGTGTAGAAATGTCCCTAGTACTTGAGGTTCTTGTTTTCCTACGGACTTGATGCTATTGCCGCTTGATGAATTTGATATTATCCTCGGTTTAGATTGGTTGACCGTGCATGATGCGGTTGTGAATTGCAAAATCAAGACTATTGATTTGAGATGCTAAATAACGAGATAATCCAAAGTTGAGTCTACGGACTTAAAGGGGTTGCCACCGTAATATCGCAATGTTGGCCCGTAAATATGTAAGAAAGAGGTGTGAAGCATACCTTGCGTATGTACTTGATGACAAGGAATTGGAAAAGAAACCCGAATCTGACTGTGGTTTGTGAATACCCGCTATTTTTCCCAAGAATTACCGGTTTACCACCGCTCGGAAGTAGAGTTTGGTATTGAGCTTGTACCGGACTACGCCAATTTCGATAGCTCAGTGATCGTATGGCACCAACCGAGTTAAAAGAATTGAAAGCTCAGTTGCAAGAGTTGACGGATAGAGGTTTCGCCGACCAAGTTTCTCACCTTGGGTGCACCAAGATTGTTTGTGAAAAGAAGGACGGAACCATGAGGATGTGCATTGACTATCATCACCGAATAAAGTGACGATAAAGAATAAATATCCGTTATCACGTATTGATGATTTGTTTGATCAACTAAAGGGAGCCTCGGTGTTTTCAAAGATAGATTTGAGATCGGTATTACCAGCCATGAATTCGAGATTCTGATATACCCAAACTGCTTAATCGAGATACGGCCACTACAAGTTCTTAGTAATGCCGCTTGGGCTCACTAATACCCTGCGGTATTTATGGATTTGATGAATCGGATCTTCGCATGATTTGGACCGGTTCGTAGTTGTGTTCATTGACGACATCTTGGTCTATTCAAGAGACGAGACCGAACATGTTGAGCACCGAGATTAGTGTTGCAAATTTTACGGATAAGCGCTTATATGCTAAGTTCAAGAAGTGTGAGTTCGTTAAGAGAGGTTAGCTTCTTGGGTCACGTGGTATCTCGTGACGGTATTCGAGTTGACCCGAGCAAAATTTTAGCCATACTTAACCGAAGCCTCCGAGAAATATTATCGAGGTTCGAGCTTTTTGGGACTTGCTTACATTACTACGACGGTTTGTAAAAGGTTTCTCGATGATAGCCACGCCCATGACGAAGCTACTTCAAAAGATGTTAAGTTCGAATGGACGGAAAAATGTCGAAAAGTTTTGATCAACTCGAAACTTATTTGACTAAGCTCCAATTTTAGTGCAAATTTTAATCGTGCAAAGAGTTTGTCATCTATAGTGACGCCTCCCTACTTGGGTTAGGTTGCGTATTGATGCAAGAAGGTTGAGTTGTGGCCTATGCGTCGAGACAATTAAAGCCACATGAGAAAAATTATTCGACCAATGATCTCGAATTAGCTGCCATCGTATTCGCCTAGAAAATATGGCGACATTACTTATTTGGTGAGAAGTGCCATGTATTTTCGGATCACAAAAGTCTCAAATATTTGATGACTCAAAGAGACTTGAATCTGCGACAAAGGTGTTGGCTTGAGTTGTTGAAAGATTATAAGCTGGTCATTGATTATCACCCGAAAGGCTAATGTGGTTGCGACGCCTTAAGCCGGAAATCACCGCTTGCTTTACGAGCGATTAATGTACACTTGTCTCGTTTCTACCCGACAATGTGTTAGTAGCCAATTAAAGGCCAAACCATTATTGATTCATCAAATTCGTGAAGCTCGTAAAGTCGACGATGAGTTGGTTGCAAAAGGGTTGAATGTGTTCAAATGTGGAATCGGAGTTTCAAATTGATGATGACGATTGTTTGAGGTACGTAAATCGGTTGTGTGTTCCAAGAAATTCGAACTCATTTCGATGATTCGGACGAAGCTCATTGTAGCCGAATGTCAATTCACCCGGAGTATGAAAATGTACCACGACCTAAGACGCCGCTTTGGTGGTACGGTATGAAACGAGACATTTCCGATTTTGTTTCAAGTGTTTAATATGTCGCAAGTGAAGGCGAACATCAAGTGCCTACGGGTTTACTCCAACCGATCATGATACCGAATGGAAATGGGATCGAGTAACGATGGATTTTGTATCCGGGTTGCCAGTTCGCAAGTAAGAAAGATGCGATTTGGGTCGTTGTTGATAGATTGACTAAGTCGGCTCACTTTATCCCCGCACGCACGGATTTTTCAATGGATAAATTAGCTGAATTGTATGTTTCTCGATTGTGAGATTACACGGGTACCTATTTCTATCGTGTCGGATAGAGATCCGAGATTCACCTCACGATTTTGGAAGAAATTGCAAGAAGCTTTGGGTACCAAGTCGCATTTTAGCACCGCTTTTCATCCACAAACCGATGGTCAATCCGAGCGGATAATTCGGATACTTGAGGATATGTTGAGATGTTGCATCCTCGAGTTTAGTGGTTCATGGGAACGGTATTTACCTTTGATTGAATTCGCCACAACAATAGTTTTCAGTCAAGTATTAAGATGGCACCTTACGAGGCTTTGTATGGTCGAAAATGCCGTGACGCCATTGTTTTGGACCGAGCTCGTGAAAGTAAAATTTTGGAGTGGATTTGATTAAAGATGTGAACAGAAAGTCGAATAATCCGTGAAAGTCTCAAGGCGACCACAGATCGTCGTAAATCGTATGCGATTTGAAACGAAAAGACATTGAATATCGTGGAGATAAAGTGTTTCTTAAAGTTTCGCTTAGGAAAAGATACTCGATTTGGCCGTAAGGGCAAGTTGAGCCCAAGATTCATTGGGCCGCATTTAAATCTCCGAACGAGTTGGTCCAGCTTATGATAGATTGATTTTGCCCCTAACTTGAAAAGATTCACGATGTCTTTTATGTTTCGATGCTTCGACGTTATAGATCCGATTCGTCACACGTAATAAATCCATCGGTTGAAATTCAATCGACTTGAGTTATGAAGAGGAACCGATTCGTATCCTAGCTCGTGAAGTGAAAGAGTTGCGAAACAAAAGGTTCCGTTGGTAAAAGTGTTATGGCTCAAACATGGAATCCAAGAAGCTACTTGGGAAACCGAGAACTCTATGAAAGAACGATACCCAAACTCATTTCTCGGTAAGATTTTCGGGGACGAAAATTTCTAAGTGGGGGAGAGTTATGACAGCCCTAAAGTGACCCTAGTCGGAAAGCGCTTGGACCGCTAAACCGAGTCACCAAATTATTTGAATATGATATCTATTCTCTAAAATATGTGATTATGAATGTGTGAAAGTTTTAAGCTTCGATTTAGTAAATTGCATGTGAAATTAGTCGATAGGACTTATGTGTGACACTTTTGAAATGTAATAGGTAAATCTATAAGGATCTATTAGTGCATGTAATCAAAGGGTGGACTTGCATGTCAATTTCCCCTTTTATTTGCTAGTGGCCGCCATGACAAAGGGTGATGGGCAAAACATGTCATAAAACATGTTGTGACAATGGTGTATGTTAGGAAAAATAAAATAAGGAGTATGGGTAATAAAGAAATGGAAAAAAAAGAAGAATGGTGTGAGTGTTCCCCCTATTGCCGTGAGTTGAGGGAAAGAAGAAAAAAAAGTGTCCATCATTTTCACTTCTTTTGGCTGAAAATTCTAAGGAAGAAAGAAAACAAGTTGTGTTCTTTGGTTCTTCTTGGCCGATTTGAGAGGAGGAAGAAAGGAGTGAAGCAATCGGTCATCTTAGGTCGATATTAAGGTAAGGAAGTTGATATTAGTTCTTGAAATCCTAGTTGATTTTGAGTGAGATATCAAGTTATTGTTGGTAACCCATGTTGAAATTGTGATTTTGGAATAAGTAAGGTTTTCGCTATGGAGATTAATAAGGGTGATGGTTGTGTTTCATGCTAAATCTAGATGAACAATGGTAGTTTGTTTACATCTTGATGATTATGAGTTCCTTTCTTGGGTCTACCCTAGATCCATGAAGTATATTTTTATTTGGTGTTGTTGGAAGTATCGGCCATGGTATATCCATAAGCATGATTTATGCTTATTGCATGATAGGTAAGATTTGTGTTTTGGATATATGTTTATATTTGGTTATGATCAACTTGTGATTCGACTCTTGCACATATATATATATATATATGTTTGCACATGATGTATTGGTATGACATATATACTATCTCAAGGTATATATTTACATATGATGATGTTTCGGTTATGAAGTAAATGATTGATGCGTATTGAGTTACAATATGTAATGCATTAGTTAGTAAAATGTATGCCATTTATGTGTGGTATTAAGTATATAATTGGCCTCAACATAGACATGCATATTCGGCCACATGAGGTGGATTGGTGTGCATGTATTTGGTTAGAGGCAAGCATATTGATGCCTTATCTTGGCTTAGATAATCCGCTAAAAGAGAGTGTGGACTATTGTGTTGAGTTAGATTCATGATTTCGTACTTATGTGACTTTAATGTCTAATGAATATATATATGGGCTAAGCACCTTGAGTTCCTCTTTTTGATACTCAAATGATTAAATTAATTTATTTGTCAATTTAAGCTCAAGAGCAAAGGGGAACTAAATCCGATAAAGGGAAGGAAAAAGTGGTCGAATAGCCATCGAAATCGTTCGACAACATCCGAGGTAAGTTTTCGAGCAATGAGACTTAGTTTATGATTTGATTAAGTCATAATGTATGAGCATAACAAATATACAGTGATATGATGACTTTTACTTGAATTATACGTTGAGTTAATTAGTCTATACGCATGACGGGTAGCCGTATGTGCATAGAGATCGTGTTATAAAGCAAACTAAACCATGCTGTTTGTATGAGGCTAGTGAGCCGAAATGGGAATGCTTAATACGTGGCTTGTGTTTGAATTCTAATTATGAAAATGAAATTAGATGTGTCATGACTTATTGATATGTGCATGAATGTTCGGATGATAACCGGGCTAAGTCCCGAGAGCATTTGAGCTAGTGGCTAATTCCGGGCTAAGTCCCAAAGGCATTCGTGCAAGCTACTATATCCGAGCTTAGGCCCGAAGGCATTCGTGCGAGCTACTATATCCGGGCTAAGTCCCAAAGGCGTTTGTGCGAGTTATTATACCGGCTAAGTCCCAAGGCATTTGTGCAAGTTACTATAACCGGCTATGTCCCAAGGCATTTGAACGAGTAGCTATATCCGTTAAATTCAAGGTACGTGATTTGGGAATGAGCAATCTTGCTATAAAATTTCAGTTAATACGCTCGTAAATCCCAAAGAATGAGGTATGTTCGTTTATGCTTTGAATTAGTTGATCCTTACAAATAAGTATTCGCCAGTTGATAAATGAGCTACCACCTTTGGCTAAGTTGATCTTTGTGTATGAATATAAGGGTTGGTAATGTGAAGTAAGTATGATATTGAGAATTTGTGCATATGAAATTATCTGCTTAGCTACATGAATGCTATACTTTGGTTGTGTCTAAATTCATAACTCAACTTACTAAGCATTAAATGCTTACTCCGCTTTCTTTGATTCTCTATTTTATAGATTTTGGTTCTTCACCATCGACTCGGATTTTGAAGTCGAAGTCGCCCACACTATCAAAGCTCCTTTCGTATATTTTTGGTTGGACTTTGAAATGGCATGTATAGGACTACCCTTTTGTTGTAGGTCATGTACCTTTCGGTTTTGTGTAAATTTGGATAGCCATGCGAAAATGGCTTAAGTATACTTTGGGCATGGTATTATAATCATTGTATGTTGTTCATTAAGAGGTATGGAAATGTTTGGAAACGATTAGCCATTGGGATGGTTAATCATGATCATATTTTGTGCTATTTATGTTAAAGGGCTAGTTGAATCATGGAAACTATGAAATAGGTAAAGCCTACCTTAAAGACAGATGCTGACAGCTGCAGTGATGTGGATGTGAAAAATCACTACAAATAGTAGGAATGGAATTAAATAGTGAATAAATTTTTTAAACGAACCTTGACGAGTCTATTTTCATAGGAAAGTAACGAAACGATCATATGGACATTATGTTAAGAGATATTTAAGTTTTCGTGAGACAGGGCCAGAACGGCTTCTGGAGTCCCTGTTCCGACTTTAGAAATTCATTATAAATTGACCAGATATAATTAGAAGTCATGCCATATATGTACAGATTCCTTTTTGAGTCTAGTTTCTGTAGAAATAAACGGAATCAGTATTGAAGTCTTGTACAGGGAGATATCCAAGTCGTAATGCGCAAAGGTCAGTGTAGTCAATCCCTGTAACATGGGGGACTTTAACTAATAAACTGTACTAATTGGCCCAACCAAAAATTCTAGAAAACAATTTTTAGATTCATATATGAGTCTAGTTTCAGGGAAAAATCACGAAACTGATTTTCGAGTTGTGGAGCTCAAGATATGATTTTTAAGGTGACAGTGACACAGTTAGCCGGCTGTCTAGAAATTTTTAAAATGAACTGTGCAAGTAAGTGGATTAAGCCCGTTAACCCCTCGTGTCCGACTCCGGCGACGGTCTCGGGTACGGGGTGTTACAAGTTGAATGAGATGGAAGAATTCAGAGCACAAGCTTATGCGAATGCCAAGCTGTACAAAAAAAAGACCAAACGATGGCATGACAGCAAGATTTTGCCACGGCAATTTGCACCCAGACAATAAGTCTTGTTATTTAATTCTAGGCTTAAATTGTTTCCTGGCAAATTAAAATCTCATTGGTCTGGCCCATTCGAGATAGTGCATGTCTATTGTCATGGAGTTGGAAAACAACAAGATTGGTCCTACTTTCAAATTCAATGACCAACTATTAAAGTACTACTTTGGAGCTCCTATAATTCGTGATAAAAATTCCATCACTTTTTGAACTGCTTAATATTTCTTTTCTGCACTATTTTATCCATTTACTTTGTTTTTAATTTATTTGTTTAGTTTATGCAATAAGTTTACTTAACTATTATTTTCTCTTGTTGCAGGCACATTATAGCCCAGGTTTGTAGAAATCATCCCATTTAATATATTAGTTAATTTTCGTTTAATAATTTTTCTATTATTTTTCTTTTTTCTTCTTAATTTTTTCTGTGTCAAAGCACAAATCAAGTTAATCCTATCCCCCATGTCATTCTTATATTTTCTCTCATGTTTTACCCATGTCGATTTACTTCTTTTCTAACTTTTTCTGTTTCATATTCTTCACCCTTCTCTATTTTTACTCCATAAAATCGTAAAGGTCTCACCTTTTTCATTTTTCAGTCACTATTCTCTTTCAAATGGCTCGCCAAGCACCGTCTTCTTCTACCTCTACGCATCTGCGGACTGCGGATATTCTTTAGCAAAATTGCGAAAGAAAAGTATATCCAAAACATATCAAGGCTATTTTGCAAGGAAAAAGGTTTCCCTTTCAAGGATGCCCCATTTATGGGCTACTTTGAAGTGATTTGTTCTGTTATGGAGAAGCATGGGTGACAAATCTTCTGTCTCCACCCCAATGACGTCCTTACCAAGGTAGTGAAAGAATTTTATGCTCATCTCACCTCTCCTAATAATGCTTTTATATATGTGCGCGGTGTCTCGGTGATGTTCAATGAAGACTCAATCAATGTGCAATATTGGTTATCTGACATCCCTGATGAACACTCCCAATTTGTCAAGACAATGACAATTGAAGGACTCAACCAAGTTCTAACAGATTTACGTGTAGAGGGAATGAAATGGATAGTTTCTTGAAATGATTGATACACCATTGACCGCGTATCATTGAAGCCTTACTATAAGGTTTGGTATCATTTCCTTAAAACTTGTTTCATCCCTTCTACTCACAACTCAACTATTTTAAAAGAACAACTATTATTATTTCACTCTATTATGACTGGCAGAAAGATTAATATTGGAAACATCATCTTTAGATAAGTCCACCGCTGCTCCAAAAAGAATGCCGATACCTTAATTTTTTTGTCGCTCATCACGGTTCTTTGTTAAAGGTTGAAGGTTCCTATTCAAGCGAATGAAGACACAATCCCCAACAAAGGAGCCATAACAGAATAAATCACCCTAAGATTTTTTGTAGAGGAAATGTCACGGCATCAGGGCTCTACATCTATTGTCACCACCATCTATGAGTACTGATGCTGCTCCATCAATATCTCACAGTAACTTTGAGCAAAAAGTGATTGATGCTCTTGAGACGTTGCAACAACAATTCCGAATGTTGGAGAAACACCAACTAAGGCTAGCCACTGATCTTGGCCAAGCTCAAGAAGAAATGACTCTATTTTGGGAATATGTCCGAATAAGGGATAAGGCCATTAAGATATCTCTTCAGAAGAACTTTACCTGACCTATGCCTACATTCCTACCCCTTATGCCTTACAAATAAGATATATCTCATGCAATTCAAACAGAGTCATATCAACCATTTTATGAAAGTTAGGAAATTTAAACTCATAAGTTTCGAAACTCCAAACACATAGCAATCACCTAGGTTTGAGAGTAATTAAACTGAGGCTTTGATACCACCAAATGTAACACTCTATACCGGTCTGAACATTAAGCCGAATATCAAGATGCCACACCACCGTCTCACTACTTGTTCATCTAAAATGACATGTTATTTCTCATGCATCTTTTTTTTCGATTAATAATAACATAGCATTATCATGAAGTATAAACCATACATTCATGTTTTGTTGATAAACCATGCCAATAATTCAGAAAATAGCATAACATATGTCTTAATCATGCATTAGGACCACTTATAAAATTTTCCCAAAAATGTTATGTATGTATCGATATCGCCTTTATGGTATTGATATTTCTTTTAAGTGGTATTGATGCCACATGGACAATTGATACCAAACTAGCATTCTGTTTCTCGCCAAATTTCAAAACATAAAAAAATGTTGCTACCTTTTGTAAGGTATCGAAAATTACACCTCGAGTATCAATACTCAGGCCAAGGTATCGATACCAAATTGGTATTCTAACTCCCTGCACTTTCAAGAATACAGAGGTATCATTTTAAAAGCCCTAATATCGATACCTTTACTTCAAGTTACAAAAATTCAGCATTCATTCAAACTTCATCCCTAAACATCATGCTCCATTCCCTAGTCATATAAGTATCAAAATGTCCAAAACAATAGTCCAAATACCAAATCCAAGTCCACATGTTTCCAAACATACATAATATGTAAATAATCCCAAATACGTTTTAACAATCTAATATAAATGTCTACCATATTGCCTTTTTATTCCCTAGAACTAGAATAAGCAAAACGCCTACTATAATGAATAAAGAATGACTTGGATCAATCACTCGACGGTCACACTGCTCACATTGAGAACGCAACTACTCTACAAAGGATAAAATGGAGTGGGTGAGCTTAACAAGCTTAGTGAATGCTTAGAACAATCACTACGCAAACAAGTCGTCATGCATCAACCAAACCACATACAACATATTCCCAAAATGTCATTAACTAAGTGTCATAATTCACATACGTAGTCATATTTCATTCATTCTTTTACATATTATTTATACAAATGTTTAGGCATATATATATTCTGACACATATTAATCACATATGAGCACATATAATTACATACAATCACATTTAGTCATAATGTATGATAATTTGGCTCTTGAGTTTATGAAACGTAAAGTGGACTCTATCACCACTCATCAGATACAGGGATCTCTATCACACCACACATAGACTCGTAGAGTCAATCATATCCCATAAGCGAAGTGTATAGCTAACACTCTTCAACACACCACACATGTATATCCCGATGAATAGAGCTCGGCTCACATTCCCTTATCTCTCCAACACTATCCCTGGGCCTCAGCACCCCATATATCACAAAACACATAGGTAAATACTCACAATCCTATGGTATGCCAACTATATCCAACGGTCTCATTAAGTCACAAAGCCAAAGTATCCATATTAATATCGCATATTTATGTATCTATTTTTCACACATATTCGCTACATATTCACATTATTAACACAATGTAATCTATAACAGTCCGATTTAGACCCTAGTCGAAACAGTGGTTTCCACAAATTTGAGTCAAAAAAATATTTAAATACTATTTTTCGTGTTTATTATATGTGAATTAGCATGTGTGAAAGTTTCGTATGAAAATTTGATTATTTGTGTGCTTAATTAAATAAAAGGGCTTAATCGCATAAAATGTAAAATTTCATGCTAATTGTTAAAGCGCCTAATTGCTTTGTTCTTTTAATGTGGGGTATTTATAATGCAATTATACCATTGAAATTGGCATGGACACATTCGGTCACTAGTTAGTGGGTGGAAATAATATTAAAATGATTACAGTTATATTATAAGTAATAATATGTATATATTATAACATAAAATAAAAACAACCATGTATGTTCTTTGTTTTTGCTGAAACTAAAGAAAATAAGAAAGAAAAGAAAGCTTTAAGGGGTCGGCAACTTATTAAGCTCAATTAAGGTATGTAATTAGCTCAGTTTTTGATAATTTTTACGTTTTTGAGATCGTTGTTCGAGTACTATCCGACCGATGTTTAAATTTCTGATTTTGATGCATATTTTGAATTATGCCATTGATGAATATTTGTGTTTTGTGATGTTTGATGATGAAATATTAAAAATATGTTTTAGATTAACCTGTTTTGTATTTGATTTTTTGAAGATTTTGAGTAATTAGGACTAAATTGCAAAAATAATAAATTGAGAGACTAAATGTGAAATAGATGGAATAAATGGATTAGTATGATTATATAAAGATTCGGCTCAACTATGTTGTGGTGAAATTTTGTGTATTTTGTGTTTTATGCAATTAGGACTAATTTGTAAAAGTATGAAATATCAGGGGTAAAATGGTAATTTGCCCATTTATGTGTTGTTGGATTAAATTGAATGAAATGTGTTTAAATGAGGTTAATTTGAAATTATATAGATCAAGAACAAAGGAAATCAAACTTGTATCGGAGAAAAACAAAAATAGTTGAATAGTTGATTCGTAACGTCCGTCGATATCTGAGGTAAGTCTTTAAGCAATTAAACATGGTTTATTTTGAACATAAAATGATTTACTATGATGATTCAAATTTTATAATGTATTAGTTGATAGCTGAATGATATATGTAAATGAATTAATGTAATTAAGTTGTATTTGAATGATATCGAAGCCTCTGAAAATGTGTTGTGTTACATGGAATATTATACGATTTGATATATGTGAAATGTTGTGGAATGATTTTTGTATTTGTGATATTCAAGCCTTGAGCCTAGCAAGCCTTGTGCTGGTGACTTTGATCGGGCTTTGTGCCTAGCAGGCTTAGTGCCGGTGAATAAATATTAGACTTTGAGTCTAGCAGGCCTTGTGCCGGTGTGTGATTCAAGCTTATGCCTAGCAGGTTTATACCAGTGATTTGTTTTCAAGTTTATGATGATGAGAATTCAAGTTATTGTGGATATTGAGCAAGTGAAATTGAGCTAAATTCAATTGTATATGTTTGGCCTAAAAGGTAAGTACATGTGAGCTTATATTGAACTTGAATATTCGGTTATATATGAAGTTATCTTATATGTGCATATTCGGCCATAAGTGATGTTATATTGAATTTTAACTATAGGTTATATGTGATGTTTTATTTAACTTATATATCCGGCCACATGTGAAGATATAATGAATCTTGTGTATTTGGCCATATATGTAAGTGACTATGTGATGAAATATTTGATCTTGTATATTCGGCTTATATGAAATATTTATCTGGTATTATATAATTGATTGTGAACATCCGACCAAGGTAATTTATTAAGATGAAGTATAATATTACAGATATAATTTGGTTAGTTTGAATGTTTTGATTATTCATTGAGTTGCTTAATTTGCTTAAGGCCTTACTAAGCTAAGTTAGTTTACCCTGTGTGTTTTTGTTACTCTATTTTATAGATTTTGGTTGTAAGTTACGCGCTTGGGGATCGTGATCGAAGTCATCCACTCTATCATCAACTTTTGGTATTTTTAAAAGTCTATCTTCGAACTTTTGGCATGTATAGGCTAATTCATATTTTGATCAACCTTGAATATGTATAACTTTAGCCATGCGAAAATGGCTTAATTTCCATGATAGATTCGTTCATACTTGGATATGGTTTGAGCTTACTTTTAGTTTATATGTTATATATTACATGTGAATGAAATATGTGATATATATGGTATGATTGAAAATGATTTATTGATGTTAGATCTGAAAGTAGATTGATGTAATGATTATATTTATATATATATATATATATATAAATTTCATGATATAATTATTTGTTTCGATTTAGGTTTTTGGTTTGGATAAAATATATTTGAATGATGAGTTTAGAATATGTAACTTATAAGAGGTTTATACATGATTTCATGTGCGAATGTATATTTGTTTGTGACGTAATAAAGTTGAAAGGAATATGACGATAAGGATTTGCCTATTCGGATAATGAGAAGAAAATTTACCAAATGAATAGTGTTTTGTATAATAATATATTTGGTAATAGTTTATTTTGTTTTGATTATAAGGTTAAGCATGATTAATGTAAATTTGATAATGCATGGTATGAGACATGCATATGTTCGATAATGCATAGGTTAATTTAGTTCGGTTTGCATGGAAAATGTATTAGTTTTATATTTGGTTATGAGGTTAAATAATGATTAATTATTAATATTTTTTGTTTAATAAGGCTTGTAAATGAAACATTGATAAATGACCATTTAAATAGTGAATTTATGTAATAGTTCACCATAGAAATTATATGCATTTTGCAAAATGATAATTATGTGTACACATATATATATGTATATGTTTGTGAATTGAATGATGGTTTGGATATATATAAAGAAAGTATTTGTTTATGTAAATATATATTTGCTAATAAATAAATGATTCATGATAATACACTATGTTTAAATTTGTGAAAGTTCGAAATTATGTTTTTGTACTGTAATGACTCGTAACCCTAGTCCGGCGACGGATACGGATTAGGGGTGTTACATAATCTCTGTCACAAGGCATGAGAACATACCCTCATATTTACCATCACATGACATGAATAATATACTCTCATATTCACTTCCACAACAGTCAACATAAACTCATAGAACATATCATAGCATCTCATATGTTCATGATTTCACAATTTCACAAACAATCATATCTCACATTTAATCATAGGTACGGGAACACTTACACTCAAAATTTAGAGTAAAGGTTTAAGCTACCTCTAAATTTCCAAATATACAAAGAATCATCTATGAGCAGTGATTTTAAAACTTTAAGAAAAAGATTAAAAATTTCATAAATTTTTAAAATCCGCTTGTTTGAAATTTTGGGCCTTTTTTTGTTTGAAATTTTGGGCCTTTTTTAGAAAAATTAGAAATTTATGCTTTTTAAAAACTTTTCTAGTATGTTATTGGACAGTTTAGAATTTCTTTTTTTTTTTTTTTACAATTTTGATTTTTTTAAAGAGTTTTGAGTTGTTTCTAAATAAAATAGCATTTGATCGGATGAGCTGATTTTAATGGAAAATATGGATAAGGTTATCGGGTAGACGGAAGGAAAGTACAAGGACAAATTGATAAAAATTTGTATTGTACCAATTGCTAATTTAACTATAATATAAGGGTCAAAGAAGCATTAAAAAGAATAATGGGTAAAAGTAAAAGCAGACGCGGAACGACGTCGAGGAAACGGCGACGTTTCGTTCATAAATGGAAGTTATATGGTAAGTGCACTACTGATTCGTGGAATGGAAGCTCTGATAAAAGAGAAGTACAGATTTTTCAGACCGTTAGCTGTTAGATAGAAATCAGTTCAGGAAAAAAAATCGGAATTCTAAAACAGATGGAGAAGAGATGGGGAAAGAAGTGGGCTTTGATTTGTTTGTTTCTTTTTAATTGGGCGAGAAACGTTTCCTCCCTTTCGGTGACCGTAAGCGACATTGAATGCGTTTATGAATACGTGCTTTACGAAGGCGACACAATTTCGGGCAACTTTGTCGTCGTCGACCACGATATTTTCTGGAGTTCTGATCATCCTGGCATTGATTTCACCGTAAGTTAATTACCCGATCTCTGACTTTGATGTCTTTTCTTTTTTGGCGAAATTTGGATTGATTTTCTACCTTGGTATTTGATTCCTTGCGGTAATGGTCGACTTTTTATGCCCATTTTTCAATTGTTTTATGTCTGGGTCTCGAATTCCATTCGGTGAAAGTTGGCTTCTTAGGATAATTTCATATTTAATTCAATTGGCTAAAGGTTGGTTGTTCTTTTATGAAATTTGAGATTTTTGATACCTTGCTTTTCGTGGAACCATGGAGACTAGTGTTGAATGTTTCTGGATGGTCTTTTGAATTTGTAAATTTGTGATCTACTGCCTGTGGGTGTTTGATTTTAATGGTTCGTAGATAATGTAATATGTTTTCAGGGTGTTCGATTTTTTTTTTTTTGGGGGGGGGAGGTGTTCTATTCTTTCACTTGAATTGATCTGATTTGACCTGTGGGATATGTACTTGTGTTGAACTTTAGGCTTATGTTTCAGTATTATTTCAGGAGTCTAAAATTGGTTTTAGTTTTCCTTGAAGAACAGCTTATTACAATCTGCCTGATATTTTGTTGAATGCAGGTAACTTCGCCTGGGGGTAATACAGTTCATAGTTTGAAGGGGACATCTGGGGACAAGTTTGAATTCAAGGCCCCGCGAAGTGGAATGTACAAGTTTTGTTTTCACAATCCATACTCAACACCAGAGACCATTGCTTTCTATATTCATGTCGGCCATATTCCCACTGATCATGACCTTGCCAAAGATGGTTTGTTATAAATTTTTTTTGCAGTATTTTTTTTCTATTTATCTAATTTGTTTGTAGGGAAAGCTGTAAATGGTGGTTTTTATTGGTGTTCAACTTTGGCTATTGCATTTAAGTTGCTTTTTTTTTTTTTTGCCATGTTTGTATGTACATCGCTGATATTTTATTTTCCCACATTTGATCATTTTTCCTTCTTTTTTTTTTTTTTGTTACAGAACATTTGAACCCAATTAATGTTAAAATTGCTGAGCTGAGAGAGGCTTTGGAGTCTGTTACAGCAGAACAAAAGTACTTGAAAGCTCGTGATACTCGGCATCGTCAGAGTAAGTTGCTTCCGTTTTCTGCTTTTGCATTGAGTTGAAAGTTGATAATTAAAGCTTTATTTCCATTTTAATATGCTAGCTGGCTCTAATGCTTTTGGGCTATTGGGATGGTTTTGTCATTTAAATATGTATTTTGTTCATTTCTAATTGGTCTCTTTCTGATGCAATGCCACTGCCAGCCTTGACTTTCACTGACTTAACACCTAGAATATTGTCAATTTTCCATTATCAATATCTAGATTCTTTTCAGCTACCTTTTTTGTTAATGACAAATTCCAACTAAAGAATATGGATGTTACAAGATGCACTTAGTTCATGCTAAATACCATGAAATGTGTCATTTTAATGTTAAGTGTGGTTTGGTAAAACTAATCTAGATGGCTATGTTACAGAAGTAAATGAAACATAAATACAATAGGAAGAAAAGAAGCAACAGAAAAGAGATTGAAGAAGAAGAAAAGCATAGAAGCAAAATCAGTGTTGAATATTCACAACAACTTTTCCTCTCCAAACATGCTTGAGAGGGAAAATGAGCAACGATTTTGGGAATCAGTTAAGGAAGCTGTTACTTGACAGTTGTGCTTCTGAAACGCATTGTTTCATTTAGCTGATACAAAGCTTAAAAACGTGTTGTTTTAGCCACTAAACAATCTGACTAAAGCGCACCGTTTTACTAAACATCTAAAACATCAAAACGCAGTGTTTACACCAAGCAAATAAAATGAAACTAACGAACATAATAGATTTTTGAATGTAGCTGCCTATTAAGAATTCTTTTCTATATCAATTACTCCCATCCCTAAAATGATCCTTGTCCTCAAGGATCAAACAGTGGAAATTGTTGCTTAAGATCTTGTAGATTCTCTCAAGTAGCATCTTTTGGGAAAGTGTTGGCCCATTTCACTAAGACATCGGTTGTAGCCTGATTCCCTTTCTTTACCATCCTCTTATCCACCACTGGGATTGGCTTCTTGAAAAGGGCTCCATCTGTCCTTACTAGTGGCAGATTGGTTTGTGTTGGGGCCTTTCTCATATGTTTCTTAAGTTGAGAAACATGGAAGGTAGGATGGATTCGAGACCTTATTGGTAGCTTCAATCGGTAAGCTACCTTCCCTACTTAAGCTTCCACAACATATGGACCAAAAAATTGGGAGAGAGCTTTTGATTCAATTGTCTCCTCATTGTGTCCTGTAGATAAGGCTATAGCTTCAAATATACATAGTCACCAACCTAAACTTCTCTATCACTCTTTCTGTGGTCAGCTATTTATTTCATTCGAACTTGAACCCTTCTTAAATGAAATTTTCAGAAGCTGTCTGGCTGCCTCCCTTTGTTGAAGGCTACGATCCATTATGTCTATGGGAGAAATACCAGCTAAATAAGACAGATGGTGTCAAGGCTCTTGTCCATATAGGGCCTCATATGGTGTAGACCTAATGGCTGAGTGGTAGGTGGTGTTGTACCACCAGTCAGCTAAAGGCAACCACAAGAACTAGTCTTGAGGCCTTTCACCAATTATGCACCTCAAGGAACTTTCTAAACTATGATTAAGAATCTTTGTTTGACCATCTATTTCAGGATGATAAGTTGTGGACATGTGAAGGCTTGTGTCAAGCCTCTTGAATAGTTTTTGCCAAAATTTACTGATGAACATTTTGTTTTTATTTGACATAATCGATTCAAGTTTGCCATGCAACTTGTTGATGTGACTATAGTATGCTTGAGTCGCTGTCAAGGTTGAGAATAGATGAGACAAGGCCACAAATTGGCCATACTTGGTCAATCAATCTACCACAACCAGCATGGTATTCTTCAATTTTAAGTTTGGTAAACCCTTTATGAAATCGATACTGATTGCTACCCAAGCTCGATTAGGTACTAGCAGAGGTTGCAAGAGCCTTGGATGAGTTGATTATCACTTTTATAGATCTGACAAGCGACACACTCCTTCATCCACTACCTAATGCCTTTGATAAAAACCTTTCCAGTAAAAGAGCCTCGCCATTTTGTATCGAGTAGCATGGATACCTGAATAACCTTTCATTACTCTTCCATGGAAACATTAAAAGAGATCCTTCATGAGAGTGCTACTATTCCCAACCACCACCTTTCCTTTCCTCTTAAGAACCTTGCCATCCCAAGAATATTTGGGATGCAAGTGAGGTTGGTGCTGCACTTCCAAACAAAGTTGTTGGAGTTTAGCATCCATGAGACAAGAATCTAACACCTTGGTCCACACATCAGGCCAAAGAATGTAGTGTACTGAAACAATTTTCCTTCTTGCACCAGTTGCCATTTAAATAAGGCATTAACCCTAACATTTTAAATACCCTTTTTGTAGGTGACGATATAATCGTAGCCACATGTTTGCCACCTATTTTTACTAGTTGGAAGTGATAGTTTGCTTATTTGACAAAAATCTCAAGCTCTAGTGGTCAATCTTGATCTAAAATCTCCTCGTAATCAAATAAGAATGCCACTTTTTGAATTGTGAGCACTCCTTCTAATTTTATGGCATCCATGGATCCTTTTGAGATTATAAGACCCAAGTACTCGATCTCAGTGGTATCAAAGTTACGTTTGGTCTTCTTAGCATATAATTGATATTTCCTCGAGAGTTTCAAAACTTCTCTAAGATGTGACGTAAAGAAAAAAAAACCAAAATTAACTTCTTCAAAAGAGGTTTGCCATCAACATTCATTAATTCTTGGAAATTAGGAGCATTGGTTAGGACTAAGAACTCATAGTGGCTTTCATGAGTTCTAAATGTAGTCTTGTGGATATCCTTCTCCCATATCTTGATTTGGTGATAACGAGACCATAAATCGAGCTTGGAAAAGTAGAAAGCATGCCCCAATTCATCAAGTAGCTCCTCTATGACATGTATTGAAA
Organism: Gossypium arboreum; assembly: GCF_025698485.1. NCBI lineage: Eukaryota > Viridiplantae > Streptophyta > Magnoliopsida > Malvales > Malvaceae > Gossypium > Gossypium arboreum. The sequence continues at coordinate 65,524,392 of NC_069079.1, read as the reverse complement.
GCTTAACTTTGATAGTGTGTTGGTTGAGCTGTCTGTAGTCTGCATAAAGGCGTCAACTGTCATTTTTTTCTTCACCATGACAATTGAAGATGCAAAGGGATTGTAGTTATCTTTAATAATGTTTGTTTGTAACATTTCTTAGATTAGCCTTTTTATATCTCATTTTTGACATGTGAGGTAATGATATGGCTTGATCTAGACCACCAAACTCTCATCCTTTAGGGGAATTTGATGGTCCTACATTCTATGCGGAGGGAGTTTTTTAGAAGTCTGAAAAACATCTTCAAACTTTGTCAAAAGTTGTTGAAGATCTTCATTGGAAATGTGAGCAATCATTGGTAAGAGGGACAACTTGATCCTTAAGACAAGTCACACCTCTCAAATGGTAAAATCATGAAATCTGTTATAAACTGGTCCCCTTGTGCCTCCCAATGAACTATTCACCAAGACTCTTGAGTGGACAACTTCCCTCCAACTACTAGATTAAATGATGCAGAAACTTGGGATTGAATTTAAAGACCAAATAATCAACTGAAAGAGACCTTGAACAAACAACATGGTGCACTAAAGGCATTGGATTATTTTAAAAATTCCAAGAAAGAGAACTTAATTAGAATTATGAAAATTGAGTAAAGAATTAATCAAGAATTCAGATTCAAAAGATAAGGAAAGAGTTCTTATGAATTTCAAATGAATGATACTTCTTGAATACAAAACTTGTGGAACCACATTTTAGCATTTCTAAACACAAGAATGATTATTTTTTGAACAAGAAACTTGAAATTGAATTCAACAATAATCAAGAAGATGGAACTAGAATGATCTCTAGGAATTTTGATGGAACAAAAAACTTTCTTGGACTAGAAGAAAGCTATGGCAACAAAGCTTTTAGAACCTTTCAAGAATTTGAAAATTTCAATCAAGGAAGTTAGAATTTCAAGAATAACTAAACTAAAGAATTCAACAAGATAGGATGAAAAAATTGATTAAATGAATTATGATGGTTGATTGTCAAAAGTGTCTTCATTCCCTTTGGTAACCAAATGGATTTTGATAGTAACAAGAACCTTCAAAGGCCTTTAATTATCCCTTTCAATTTGTAAAATTAGGCAAGCTAAAGTGTGAAGAACTCCCTTAGAGAATTCTTGAAAGAATTGAAGAAGAAATTATTATCAAGAACACAATAAGAAACTATTCATTAATATGAAGAAAACTCTCTCAGTGATATTTTATTAATAAAAAAAAGAGTGAATGTTAACAACTAAAGAAGGCAAACCTTGCTTATTTATAAGCAAGTCTAATGAAGAATTTAACTCAAACTAGAACTAAAGATCCTAGAAGAGGTCGGCATTGTGCAATGGCATTATTGAAATTTTTAGTCAATCTCTTTAACATTAATAAAATTGAAATCAACAATTTAATTCAATTAATATTTTAAAACACCCTTATAAAACTAATAAAGAATGCAACTTACTTGGAGAGGATGACTTATTTGGCAAGTGCAATGTCTATTACTTGAAGGAGTTGCGAAATTTACAAAATATTTCTCTAATATCTTATTGAAAGCCACACACTTAAATAAGACTCCTATAATTGGTCAGCTATTTATTCTAAGGTATATGCTCTTTTACAAGGGTATATAAAAGAGTCCTACATGCCATATAACTTCTAAATTAGCTTAATTATATATTTTAGACAACAAATGATTTCTTATGATATCCACTTGTTTTAATAGCAAAACACATAATTAATTAAGGGCTAGTTGCAATGCTTTTAAAAAGTGCTTTTGAGAAGTGTTTTTGAAAAGTTTGGTTTAAAATTTGAGTGTTTAGCATTACTGTCAAAAAGTGCTATTGAGAAATAAAATGTCCATTTTAGACATGTTATTATCAAGTAATAAATATGCATTTAAATAATATTTAAATTAGTTAATGTTATTACATTTTAGTAAAAATATAAAAATTATTATAACTTGTTAATATTTTAATATATGAAATATGAATTTTAAATATTTTTAAGTAATAAATATTAATTATTTATAAAATTTAATTAAAATGTATAAACTATATTTTAAATATTTAAATATAACCATTAAATATTTCTAATTAGTATTTTAAAAATATTTTTATTTTAATTAATGAATTTAACATATTTGTAATTTAAGCACCAAGGAAAAAAGAAAAATACTATGTTATTGGAAGGATGAAAAATTAAGTACTAAAAGTGTTTTTTGAGGAGGAAAAACAAAAAAAAAATTAGCTTTTCCTTTTTAGAAGTGTTTTTCAAAAGCACTTCTGAAAAGCTAAAAATCTCAATTAAAAATAACTTGTTTAGCACAACTTTTTATCCAGAAATGCTTTTGGAGCTAGAAGTGATTTTTTTAAGCACTGCAGAACAGACCCTAACTAACCTTATCCAATAGACACAAATTAGGAAGCAATGTAAGAAACAAGATTCCTAATACAAAAATCATCAATTTTGAATGGAACTTGATTCATTTTCAATATTTCTTCTCAAATGAGGGTCTTCCAAACATGCCTCAAATCAAGAAATACAATCTTGGAACATGATTTGATTTCTTGATTGCCCAAATTCTGAGTTAAGTTCGAATTAAACTAAAATATAGATTCTTGATTTTCTTGATGGCTTTTCAAGACAAAATCTTGCAAGTAGATATTTAATTTTGCCTTATATTATTAGATTTTGATATCGTGATTGGATCTTGTGGAAAAGTATACTTGAATTTTTATTTTTGTTACTTGTGTATGCATCATTCTCTTTTTCCTTGAAAAAAAATTCATTTTCGAATCTGAAACATCTAATGTAGTTAGGCAAGAAACATTAATCATTGCATTAAAGCATTAACATTTTGCTCATTGGGGAAATCAATCTTATCTACATTGTTAGTGACTTTTTGGTAACTTGGAAAGGACCATCTCCTCTTAGTGCCAACATGTTATTTCCTTTGGGAAGAAAATGTTTTTTGCACATTTTAACCTAAACCCAATCACCGGGTTCAAAACATTCTTTTTGGCCTTGGTTGACTCTAGTGGCTTTCAACTCATTCCTTTTTTTATTTTGTAATTTAACTTTTCTCATTAATCTATTTAAGTTTGTATTTTTTTTCTCACCATTAAAAGTAGTTCATTCATTAAAAAACAAACACAAAATCTAAAATAATTAGTGGATCAAAACCATAAACAATTTCAAAAGGTGAAAGTCCTATTAAAGATTGGATATAATGATTATAAGAAAATTTTTAAAAAAGGCAAAATTTTTCTTTTCCAATTCTTTAAGGTTTTATCCATAACAATTCTAAGTAAAGAACTTAAGATTTGATTAACACTTCGGTTTGTCCATAGAATAAACAAGTTTAGTACCTAATTTAACCCCTATAATACCTTTTAAAAGTGATTTAAGAGCTTTAACTCTCTATCGAGAACAATGAATTTAGGGATGTCATGTAGGCACATAGTTTCCTTAAGGAATTAATTAGCCACATGTTGCATTTGTGATATATTATGTCATGGAATGAAGCGTACCATCTCAATAAATCTTCCAATAGCGATAAAAATATTATCTCTCCGATTTTAATCCTTGTTAAACCTAAAACTAAGTCTATAGATGAATTAGTCTAAAAGGCATTAAGAATAGGCAAATGAGTAACCATATGCGATAACTTTGGATTTAGTTTGTTTGCATGCTGTAAGTTTAACACAAATTCATTCAACATCTTTTTTTTGGATGTGGCTAAAAGAAATGTTCATAAAACATATCTAAAATTTTATTCACATCAGTGTCCCATTAATTCACCTTTATTTGCTTTTCTAACAAGTAATTGTCTATATGAATATTTGAAAATACACAACCTATTGTTTTGAAACAAATAACCATCGAGTTTATAAAAGTTATCAATTGAACTACTTTCACGTTCATTAAAGATATAAGCAAAGTTGGAATAATGTGCATATAATTCTTTAATATGTTCAAATTCTTGTAACTTAGCATTCAAAGTAGTAATTAAAGATTATCATCTAAATAAAGCATCAACAATTACATTATCTTTTATTATATATGGAAAGGTTTCCTCAACTTACTTTGTTCCTGTAAGTGTTTAAGATATTCATGTCAGTATGAATGACATACTCTTCATGAAGTAGTGTTGCCATACTCATAAAGCTTTTTACCAAGGCATAATATTCTTTGTCGTAAGTGGAGTAGTTAAGTTGAACACCATTAAGCTTTTCACTAGTAGGCAATTGATTTTCCCTCTCACATTAAACCAACACCAATGCCGACACTTAAAGCATCAAATTCTAGTTCAAATGAGTTAGAAAAATTAGAAACTTCAAAATTGATGCACTACATAAATTTTCCTTAAATAATAAAAATGTTTGTTTTTGCTTTTTCCTTATTCAATTCTAACATTCTTAACAATATTAGTTAGAGGGGCAACAAATGTGAGAAAATCTTTCACAAATCTACGATAAAAACTTACTAATTCACTGAAAGATCTCATCTAAAAAATGAATTTAGGAGTAGGCCACTCCCAAATTAGCTTTAACCTTTTCTTTATCCACTTCAGTTCCTTTTGCACTCACAATAAAACTTAAAAAAATCAATTTATCTATGCAAAAAGTGCACTTTTAGCTATAGAATTAGCAAGTATCAATACCTTTGTCTTTGGTACTAATACCTCGGATAATGTAGCCTGAGATAACCACTGTAGGTCTCTTTTTATGCATGAAAACTAAACCAAAACTTGTGTAACACTATAATATACTTATTTTTTAAACTTACCTACAACATTATCATAACTATATTCTTATGTCATGAGACTAGAACTTTCGTCTTGCAATCCATGTGGTTTTAGGCGATTTTTTCACTTCAAATACGCCTAAGTTAGTATAACTCTCACAAAGTGAGAATTCTCATAGAATTTTTTCAAGGCATCAAATTATAAAGTGGAAGCAATTTAGACAAAATAAAGCTCGAAGTAATAAAATAACCATAGAAAAATGCCCCCAAAGTGTTCGAGTAAATGCTTTCAATTAGTATTCACCTTAGAATATAATGGATACAATGCTTGATTACAAATGAGGGAGAGGTCATATATTTATAGTTGTGTTCCTTAAATCCAGCAGTACAATTAGCTTTACATCAAATGGATGACATTGAAGCCTATCTACAAGTAAGGAATTTACATAATTCCTAAATTACAAAATCAAATATTATCATATTACAATCTTTTAAGATTAATTTTCTTATTTACCAAGGTAACCTTAATTTTCTAGAATTGCTTCACTAGGGTATAAGACTTTATGTAGATGGGCTTTGTTACTTGTTCTTCAAATCAGGTCAGTTTAAGTGGGTCAAATGAGCCCCGTTTAATAGATTGACCTTCATAGGATGCTTTTTGTATAATGGTCATGGGCTTTGAACCACAGTCTATGACATTCTCTCCTATCTATTCTCTCAAAGCCCTCGTGTCGTTTAAATGATACTAGTTTGATTCGCTTCGGAACTTTCTTAACGCATTTGCCCTTTCTCTACTAGTCTCTCTATTTGGTAGTCTAACCCCTTGGAACCTTTGCCTCAGTTTTCGTCGTCGACTAGCTCAAATTGTTTCGCTCGTCGGTACATCTCTCTCGCAAGAGCCCGTCGCTCTTACTTTTCCCTATTATGACTTGTCTCGATCGGGATTTACTTGACCTACACAACCAAGTTTTGGTGTGCCCGCATTGAATTTTAGGTTAACCTTGAGCTTTCCCGTCAACTTTAGTTTGTATACCCCTCGGTTTCCCTACTTTAGCACTCTGAAAGGGCCCCTGTGTCATTGCCAAGCTAACAAGTAAGAATAAAAAACATTACCAAAGTGTTTGAGATATACTTTGCTTGTTGCATTTATTTGTCTCTACTGTCCACTTTTGCATCACTAATTTACCCTCCAAAGTTTGATGTACAACTCACCTCTCTGTTATGTGGTAACTTCACTGATAGCTCAACATGCTTCATACCGATTTTCCCCACTTCTATCATTCCTAAGAGGGTCTCCTTATCACTTTGATCACAACTCATCTATATGTTGTTGATGAGTGTCCAAGATACATATGCAATTGGCAAAAGGAACCAACAAAGCATTAATCTGGTAAAAAAAAATTAAGATAAGCATGAAATCGTAATTATCTAAGTGAATTATCTTGAAATGTTCCTTGTCTTTCCACTCTCCGAGCTACAGCTCCATTCCTTGTGCTATTCCTATAGTTGAGACCTCTTTGACATTTACCATATTGATCATTTTAATTGATTTTCTATCTTTAAGACCAAGTTTACTCATTACTTTCTCCGATACAAACAAGTCTGTTGCTCTTGTATCAATGAGAGCACTCATTCGCTTTTCCATCCTTCTTTGTTTTAGCAAAATTGAACACCACTGATCCAAGCTCCAATAGCTTTTTCTCCCTAGGCTCTACTTTCTTTTCTTTGTTGATCGTGGTTAACTTAGATTGCTCTGAACAGTTCTTCAATTTATGCAGACCACAACAAAAGAAGCATTCTATTGACTTTTTATTCTCATTGTCCCTCTTGATTTCGACACCATTCACAATTGAACTAAGATTCATGGATATTTATTTTGGCTTATCATCCCCTTAAATTATAGAAAGCACAAATCTCTTTTGATAGTTCCTTACTATATGTAGGCCATTGTAAAGGAAGCATTTTATCTTGCTCATCTTTTCTTTCGAGTGGTTGTTGGTTTTTCACTTCACATTTTGTGGTTCTCTATTGTCACTATTGCCATTATTACCATTGACATACTCGTCATGTCTTTTATCTTCCCTACCATTGTCTTTTCCATTCGGCTTGAAAGACTTGAACTTATCTTTCCTCGAAACAATTTTAATTAAAGACTACGCTATCATTATGGCTTTGGTAAATTACTAAACTTCTTGGTGTTTTGACTCTTTTTTCGCCAATGGTTTCAACCCACCCGCAAAGGAAAAATGTCTCCTCATTCAAATTAAAAATTTGGAGCATGAGTTCGTTAAACTCTCACACATACTTTAATTGTGACTCGTTTTATAAGTTGACACTACTTTGCCTAAGCTTTGTCCTCAATATATTTTAAGAAAAATTGTGCCTTGAATTCTTTTTGGAATTCCTTTCAAGTCCTAATTGTGGTTCCACCACGTTTTTGATCTGTGGACCTACGGCGCCACCATAAAAAAGCAATAGTAGTGAAATACATGGTGGTAATGTTTACTTTAGTAGCATCTAGCATCATCTGTGACACCTTTAGCACAAAAGTATTGCTCCATTTCCCACAAGAAGGCCACATCTTTTGTGGATCTTGCCCCCACATCTTTGGACTTTAGGACATCCATATCATTATTGAGTGTTGCACCCAACACTTTTTTCCATGATGGCGCGAAACAAGACGATCTCCTTTGAGTTCCTCGATGTGTTTAAAGCTCTTGTCATAGCCATTGTTTTCTCTTTCAAAGCCATCACAATGGCTCGAGAGTATCGTTCCTCACTGTTAACTTATGCTTGGTGGAATTGAGCCCTTATTGCATCGCTTCCACATTGGAATTGAGAGACTCCAACACAAATTCTATGAGCTGCACCTTCAATGAGTGTAGTTTTTCGGCAATGCGTTCCTTGACTTCCTCAAGTCTTTCTCATGTCCCATATAGACTTCTTGAGAATAACAACTCATCCTTTTAAAGTCAACAGCATGTCCCTAGATTGGCTTGTTTTCCTAACCTTCCCATGGGTCTTTATTGGCTCAATTTGATTGGCTATTTTTTTCGACATTTTGAACGGTGCCTTCACAACCTTAGCTTTGATACCAACTATTACAGAACTAATACTTTCATCTGGCAATTCGTGTGACCTTAAATGATTTTTTGCTCAAAAGAGGCCTAAGTCAGCCTAATTCTCGCAAAGTAAGAATTATCGTAGAATTTTTCTAATGCACCAAATTATAAAGTGGAAGCAAATTAAAGACAATAAAGTTCAAGAGAACAAAAAGTTCAATGGTACAACTAGCTTTTCATTGACAGATGAAATTGAAACCTATCTACAATTAAGGGGTTTACATATTCCCAAGATTACAAAGTCAAATATTATTATATTACAATCTTCTAAGATTAATTTTCTTATTTACCAAGGTAGTCCTAATTTTTTGTAAGTGCTTCATCGGGCCACCAAGGCTTCAAGTGGATGAGCTTGGTCATTTTATCTTTGAACCAGATCAGTTCAAATGAGTCAAATGAGCCCTATTTAATAGATTGACCTTCATTGGACGCTTTTTTGCAATGGTCATGGGCGTTGAACCGCAGCCTGTGGCACTTACCTATCAATTCTTTAATGAACCATTAACTATCTAATATTTGAATTTAAGACTGCCATAATCATATTTCATTCATAAAATATTTCTTGTAACCACTCATGCCCTAACAAAGTGTTAACATTGTAACCATCAATATCCTAGTGCCATTCGACTATAATAGGCTTAATATATTGGGTAAACTACCTAGTTGATCACCCAATTTTAAGGCGCTTTCATATTGGTTACTCAAAATGAAATCTTTGTAATTTTGTCACTCATATTTTAGGGTGTCTTCATTTTAGTCACTCAAATGTTAAATCAATGTTTTGTTCACACTTTCATTTTGGTCATCCAATTTTTGGGTCACTTTCATTGTTATCTAAAAATGTCTTTTTTAATTTTTAATCAAGGTAAAAAAAATCAAAGATTAAAGTGAAAAAACGATAGGAACTAAAATAATGTATTAGAAAAGTGTCAATTGTACTCGTTTATCCCATTGCCAAAAAAGTTAATTTTTTTAGTATTGAAATTTCTTCAAGACATCAAAATTAATTAAATAAATTGTTCTTGATAATGTTAATCAATTTGTTAATATAATATTTTAATTAATTAAATTAATTGATTTAATCTCCTAAATTTTAAAATTTTATTTTATGTTTTTAAATTATCCTTAATTAAATCAACTCAATTAATTCATATTTAATAATTGTTTATGAAATTTAAATTTCTTTTGTTTATATGATCTCTAATCTTTTATGCTAAGTCGAAAGTAAAAAAAATAAAAATCTTATTAATTAAATTAATTGTTTGTTCTTCGTTTGAGTAAAGAAGTAATAAAGAAATGGTAAGCTTTATTTGGCATAAAAGATAAAATTAATTAATTTAAGTAACTGCAAGGATTTTTCTTTCATTTAAGTGCATGCTCTTTATATATTATCACTATTCACATTCAATTTCATAAATTAGTTAAATCATAAAACTTTGTTTTCTATTCAATTTAGTCCAAGTCTCGATATTCTATTCCACTATTAGCATTTTCAGTTGATATTTATTAATAACTTACCTTAATAATATATAGAGTAATATATCATAATTATGCATTAACTAAAATTAATTTCGGGTTATAGAAATACAAACCAAAAGCTTGCATCACCCATCGTCGGCTCTCGCCTTTTCTTTTCCTTTCGACAATTCTGCTCCATTTTTAGTTATGAATAATAATTCAGTAATGATATAATATCAAATTATATTCAAATCATATTCAATTTCAACATATTTTGCAAATTATTCAATTTAATCTTCTATCTCGATACTCAATCAAATTCATACCAATCTTATTCAGTTAATAATAATTATATATCAATTCATTAAATATCTCGAATTGCGTTCATCATAATTAATTTAGTAATCATTTTATCATTTTTGTACGATTTAGTCTGCATCACACTTTTTTGTACTAAGTTATAAACAATTCAAATTACAATCACACAAAAACGATTCCATAATTCAAGAATATGTTACAATTATATATAATCATACTCTATGAACTTACTTGGTTAAAACAGTAAACAAGTTAAAAATTTAAGGGCTATTCAACAAATTTGTCTTTTCCTCGATTATTTTTTATTTGGTCCAAGTTTTGATCTACACAATTATTTCATTCAATTTATCAATTTCATACATATTATATCATCCTATTATGTGCATGTATCGAGTTCAGTTTTATTATTCGAATGCCTTTTAAAGTTTTACATTTTATTCAATTTAGTCCTTAAAATTAAAATAGTTATAACTTTCAAATTAAGCCTTGATTTTGAAATTGATCTCAATTTCATCATTCTACAGCCCACTACTATCCATAATTATAGAAATTTCATACAAATTTTGAAATATTTACACTTTAATCCCTATGTTTAAAATTAATAACTTCCATTTTAGAAATTAGTCATTTTTCATATATAGGCTTTAAACTTAAACATTTAACACCAAAAGCTTCAAGGTTTAACAATGACAATATTTATAAACTTTAACAGTTTTTAAAATTAATACACGGGTCAACTAGCTTAAGCTCTCGAGATTTTAAAAACATAAAAATTACTGGAAAATGATTAAATTGAACTTAGCAATTGGTTGCTTAAAAACCAAAGTCCCTAGGCCGATTCTTTCTCTTTTCTCATACGGAATTTTAGTGTTTAGGGAAGATGAAGAGAAATGTTCTCTCTTTCTCCCCACTAAACTAACATATACATTTTATTTTATTTTGTGTTTTAATTTAATTTTAATTTACTTAAAAGTTTCATACAAATTCATGGAAAAGCATGCCACCACCGGCCACTATAAAGTTAAAAGGTATAATTGCCTTCTTAATCCCTGTTCCTTATTCCTAATAAAAATTTCTCTAATAACTAAACTTTTACTACTTTTACAATTTAGTAATAAAAATATAATTTCAATTAACTTGTAATATAATTTCATATATATTTAATAAAAATATTTACGATCTTGGTTTATGAAAATGGGTTCCTGATTTCATTTTCAATGCCATTAACTTTATAATCGTTACACTTGTACCTTAATTAACTATAAATTAAACAAAATTATTAGATCAAAATTTAATATATTTATATTTCTAGCCTCATAAATATTAAATTTGCAAACATTGTTTACGAAAATTACATTTTAAAACTGGAGTTTCTGACACTACTGAAAATCAAGTCGTTACATTTAGGTTGTATCCTACTACCTGCTATTGGTAATTCTTCCCCAGCATTGGTTAGGATAGCTTCAACGTGTTTGGTAAGTAGATACCCCTTAACCAAATCTTTAGGTTTGAATAGCCTTAGATATTGCCCTATATCAATCTTAAGGTTACTCACAAAGATGCTTAGTGCATAAGTTTTCGGTAAGTGTAACTAGTTTAACATATTCACATATTCATCATGAAATTGGTCAATAGAATTCAACTGTTTGAGGGAAACCAAGTCTGTTATGGGATCTTTGAATGAATTGAACCCAAATTGATCTTTCAAGTTGTGAGAGTAGCCATCCCAAGGCAGAAAATGGAAGCCTTATTGTCTCTGAATGTAGAAATGGTGTCAGTCGAGCAACTTTCCCTCCAAATGAAGCATTACAGTGTGTACGTTAGTGCTATTAGCTAACCCTTCAACCTCAAAATATTATTCAATTTTGGACCATCAGCCTCGATAGTCAATTCCATCAAATTTTGGGCAACCCAACTTGTGAGAATGAACTTGGTGGTTTGAGTAACCACCATGCAATGTTAGAGTAGCACTGTTTTAGTTCAACCATTGGAGAAACCATATGAGTACTTCTCAGGGGAAATCCTAAAGGACTTCCTAAAATTCCTTTTCCTTTATCTTAAGATGAGTTCGTAACTGATGCAAGATGTAAGTGTCCAAGGAATTGCTTGAACAAACCTTTCATTTTAGACCTAAAACTCTCACATACTCCTTTTCGGAATTCCTTTTCCCCGCGTCTTCGCCCGGGGAAGGTTAATCGGGAGAGGAAGATGTAGTAGATGGTGGAGCTGGCCAACCTAAGTCAGTCCTTACCCCGGAAATCTTAGATCTACGAATATCAAAGTCTGATAGCAGAGTTCAGCTTAAAAAGCAATAGCTTCGGAAGAGATGCGCCTTTCGCCGGGTATTCCCACATTGAATCGCAATTGGTTGATAAAAGAACTATCTTCCCCTAAAACTTCGGATAGAAAGATGAAATTTATCCCAATAGTCAAGATCTTATACCAATGTAAGGTTGGATTGCCTTCTCCTCGCTACTCTCTCTTTGAAAAAGTTATTTTACAATTCCAACTCGGAAATTCCCAGAGAAAGCAAAGTGTCCAAGGAATTGCTTGAACAAACCTTTCATTTTAGACCTAAAACTCTCACATACTCCTTTTCGGAACTCCTTGAGACTATTGTCAAACTTGGTGTCCAGCTGTGTCAACTTAACCTGAAGTTAAGCCTGAAGTTAGGCTAACTCTTGTTGTAGATGTCCTACATCCTTTTGCAGTTCGGTGGAGATCCTATCGCTGGCTATGGAAGAACGATGAGCTCTGATGCCTTTGTTACGGTCGATCCGAGAATGACGAAAACAAAAAAAAAAAGGGAAGAAAGAAACGAGAGAAATGAGGGAGAAACATATTCAATAACAATCTTGTAACGCTCCAAAACTCAACCTAGAAGTTTAGACTGAATCTCAGAGGTTACATTGATTATCGAAATAATCGAAAATAAAAACTTTAATTCAAATGAAGAAAACCTTTTTGTTTATTGTGTTTGAAACAATATTAAACCGGCGTCAAACATTCAGAAATAAATCCATAGTTTCTAAAGTTCAGTCCACAGTTTGTATAATTGTCTTACAAACCAACTTAAAGTTTATCTTATAAAACTTGTGAAATTTTACTTAAACCGAATCAAACCATATCTATTTGAGACCTCCAGTATGCCGAGTCCAGCTCCAAACCTGAAACGAAAGATGCTACAGAGATGAGCTAAGTGAGCCCAGTGTGAGTCCGAAACATGAATAGATGACAACAGACGGAGTGACACAATAAATACTTCATACAAGCATGTGCATAAAAATATCACTTACGAAAGTCTCAACCGGTATGTCAAGTACAATATCAAACTATAGAAATGATTTTCCAGTCATACGCAATAATCATATCATATTACATGACATTAACTATATTGTCAATAACTAAATGTTCACACAAATAGATAGAATGTTCTGACAAACAGACGTATATTCAGATGTGAAGAGATGTACAATTCAAAATCCTACCCCACCAACCAAACATCACTTCGTCCATCTAGTACACCACATAAGGGATATGGTAGGCCTGTCCACCATGCACACCACATAGAACCATAATAGGTTCATTCACCCAACACACCACAATGTTGAACTATGCCACTTGAGTAATTGTATACAGCTGAGCTGATATACATATAGGATAATGCGGTAAACTACTATTTAAAAGTATCGCAGTTAAAACTACAAAGTCTATCTTCCTTCTCTTCATAGCCAGATCCCAAAATCTTCATGTTATGCAACAATGCACATATTATGCAGACAATATACAAAAACGGACATTAATATTTCCAGTTGAATAGATTCAGATTTGATTACACTTGTATTCTAATGTTTAGTTACAACAAAAATAATAAACTCATAGTTATTCATCATATAAACGAGCAATAAAATCAAAGCTCATAAACGCACGTATATACTCGAACCAAACTAAATCGAGTCCCAAACACACTTACCGAGGCTTAATGAGGGTTAGATTACACAAACATAAAACATGCAGTTTATGACTCAAAACAAAAATTCTGCAAAATAGGACCACATGGTTGTGTGCCCTAGCCATGTGGAAGTGCTCAGGCTGTGTGGGGGTCTACACCCCCATGTGGAGGTCACACCTGCCCGTGTAGAGGGAACACACGCCCATGTGGAAGGGGTACGTCCGTGTGAACAGCTCGTGTAACTCACTGTCCAAAAATGTCAAAAATAAAAAGTAAATGAGATGGCCGTGTGGAGATCTTATACGCTCGTGTGGCATTAAAATTTGCCTAAAAACCCTAATTCCCAATTTCACATGGTCGTGTGAGCCACCCATGCGGGGCACATGCCCGTGTGGCTACCTGTGTGGTCACGAAATCACACCATAATAGCCTGAAATTTGTGATTTTGATGTCGAGACGATTCCCAACACTTGGTAACCTAGAATTATGCCAAAACATACAGAATCACATAAAATTCAGTAACAATATATACTTAAAATAATCAATTACATAAACACATAAGACATTAATTCTATACCGAAGTTAAACCATTTCAGAACACACACCTTAGAACACGATATCAAGCAGCATTTCTGATAAAATGAAACGCACAAGGACGATCAGTCTTGACAGACAACACATAACGTATATAAAACGAAAGAAACAAGAAACAAACAAAATTGGACTTTGGAAAGAACAAAAGAGAAATGATGGGGAAGAAAAAAATAAAAAGTAAAAACAAAAGAACGTAAACTTATTTTCTATTTAAAATTTAACTTCCTCTTTAAAAAAAACATAAAGACATATAAATATCAAAACACTCGCAGGGACTTGAACTCGGAACCCAAAGACACACTGACACACTGACACACAACTAACCACTTGACCAGCAGGCCCATTCTGACATTAAAATGCGAGATTGAACCCAAATGTTCAACTCACTCACTGACCTTAACCACAAACATCAAAACTTTTAATCCCAGATTCCAGGATATTACAGACCTAAATTTTGGCATGCTTTTCCTATTGCATAATCCAACTTAAAAAGGAATTAGCTATCAGCTATTTTGGCTATTACAACAATTGGTAGTCTAGCTTAACAGAACTAATACACATCATTTCAATTATTTAACTAAAATGCCCCGTATAACTAAAAGGAAACTTATTGTTCTGACCTCTTTTAATTCCCCTAACTAAATGCAACAAAATGATAGTAACAAATTATGACAACAAATATAACAGAATTACAAAAACAAACAGAAATAAAAAGGTTCCATAATCGAAATTTAAATTGTCTAGGATGATTAAACCAAAGAATTCAAACAAGATAATATGAAAATTGGATGGAAAAGTCTATGGAATGAATGATGATGTCTAATGGTAGAAAGTGTCTCAATTCCCTTTGGTAATCAAATGAATTTTGACACTAACAAGAACTTTCAAAGTCTTCTAATTATTGCTTCCAATTTTTGACAATTAGGTAAGATAAAATGTGAAAAAATCTTAAAACTAATTCTTGAAAGAATTGAATCCAACAAGAAACTAATTCTTAAAACTAATTTTTGATAGTGTGGTGATTTCTGACATTTGCAAATGTGTTTACTTATAGTAATGGATCCCGATCCCGACCAAACGGTAGCTAATGATCTTGAGAGTGTAGCGCCTGCTCCCGCACAAGGGACAGCGCCGGCGGACTCTCAACCTATTGCTAGTAATCCGAATGATGAAGCTAGACAAGCTTTTTATATTGTGATGAATGATTGGTTCAACCAATACATTCGGACTAATACGGCTGTTCCACGACCTCCATTCCTGACAAACACAACCCCAAGACCTCGATACCTCCAGAATCGACCAAATAAGGTCAAATAAACCCCAGTTGATGAATCCGAAAACACGGCTCTTGAATTTAAAGCTACGGACGATGATGCCGAGCAAGCTGAATTTTGGTTGGATAACACTATCCGCACTTTCGATGAGCTATCTTGCACACCGATGAGTGCCTAAAGTGTACTATCTCCTTGCTACGTGATTACGCCTACTATTGGTGGAATACGTTGACTTCATTGTGCCCAGAGAGCAAGTAACTTGGGAGTTCTTCCAAATCGAGTTTGAAAGAAGTATATCAGTCAGAGATTCATTGACCAAAAACGGAAGGAATTTCTTGAACTCAAACAAGGTTCCATGTCGGTTACCGACTATGAACAAAAATTTGTGAGGCTTAGTCTATACGCACGAGAATGCATTTCCTCAGAAGCCGTAATGTGTAAACGTTTCGAGGATGGACTGAATGATGATATAAACCTGTATGTTGGCATCTTGGAAATCCGAGAATTTGTAGTACTTGTCGAGCGAGCTTGCAAAGCCAAGGAGCTCAGTATGGAGAAAAGAAAAGCTGATATGGGAGCAAAGGAGTTTCGTAAGAGGTCTTCGGGGAGGCCCTTTCAACAAACATCGAAAAAGTTTAGAGATGATTTGGGCCGATCTAGACACACTTCGGGTTTTTCTAGACGAGACCGTGATCGACCCCCTGTGAGTGCACGAGTCACTTCGGTTGCCAGTGTTGGAAATGACCGTCGAGACGAGCAGTGTCGATATTGTGGTAAATGGCACTCGGGAGTTGTAGGTTCCATGACCGCTCTGTTACAAGTCTTGGTCGGTGACCACTTTATTAGAGATTGCCCGAGATTGTCTGAACACAACGTAAATCAAAGTGGGAAGCCTGGTGCTACTACTGCTCGGGGTAGACCATCTAGGAATACGGGCAATGCTAGTGGTGGTCAAAGAGGATCTAGAGATGCTAACACCAGATCTGAGGCTCGTGCTCCTGCTAGAGCTTACGCTATACGCGCACGCGAGGATGCTTCCTCGCCAAATGTTATTACCGGTACTTTTACTCTCTTTGATACTAATGTGATTGCTTTGATTGACCCTGGTTCTACTCATTCTTATTTATGCGAAACCTTAGCATCCAGTAAGACTCTACTTGTTGAGTCTACTGAGTTTGTAATTTGGGTGTCAAATCCCTTGGGTTGTTACGTGCTTGTCGACAAAGTGTGCAAGAAATGTCCCCTAGTAATTCGAGGTTCTTGTTTTCCGGCGGACTTGATGCTTTTGCCGTTTGATGAATTTGATGTTATCCTCGGTTTAAATTGGTTGACCGTGCATGATGCGGTTGTGAATTGCAAAAGCAAGACTATTGATTTGAGGTGCGCAAATAACGAGATAATCCGAGTTGAGTCTACGGACTTAAAGGGGTTGCCAGCTGTAATATCATCAATATTGGCCCAGAAATATGTAAGAAAGGGGTGCGAAGCATACCTTGCGTATGTACTTGATGACAAAGAGTTAGAAAAGAAACCCGAATCTATGCCGGTGGTTTGTGAATACCTGGATGTTTTTCCCGAGGAATTACCGGGTTTACCACCTGTTCAGGAGGTAAATTTTGGTATTGAGCTTGTACCTGGGACTACGCCGATTTCGATAGCTTCGTATCATATGGCACCAACCGAGTTAAAAGAGTTGAAAGCTCAGTTGCAAGAATTGACGTATAGAGGTTTCGCTCGACCAAGTTTCTTACCTTGGGTGCACCAAGATTGTTTGTGAAAAGAAGGATAGAACCATGAGGTTGTGCAATCACCATCGTCGGTGAATAAGGTGACAATAAAGAATAAATATCCGATGCCACGTATTGACGATTTGTTTGATCAACTAAAGGGAGCCTCGGTGTTTTCAAAGATAGATTTGAGATCGGGTTATTACCGATTCATAATTCGAGATTCGGATATACCCAAAACCGCTTTAAGCGAGATACGGTCACTATGAGTTCTTAGTAATGCCGTTTGGGCTCACTAATGCCCTGCGGTATTTATGGATTTGATGAATCGGATCTTGAGACCGTATTTGGATCGGTTTGTAGTCGTGTTTATCAATGATATTTTGGTTTATTCGGAAATGAAACCGATCATCTTTGAACACACAGGATTAGTGTTGCAAATTTTACGGATAAGCGTTATATGCTAAGTTCGATAAGTGTGAGTTCGGTTAAGAGGTTAGCTTCTTGGGTCATGTGGTATCCGCGATCGGTATTCGAGTTGACCCGAGCAAAATTTCAGCCATACTTAACTGGAAGCCTTCGAGAAATATTACTGAGGTTTGGAGCTTTTTGGGACTTGCCGGTTACTACCGACGGTTTGTGAAAGGTTTCTCGATGATAGCCACACCAATGACGAAACTACTTCAGAAGGATGTTAGGTTTGAATGGACAGAAAAGTGTCAGAAAAGTTTCGAACAATTGAAAACTCACTTGACGGAAGCTCCAGTACTAGTGCAGCCCGAATCAGGCAAGGAGTTCGTCATTTATAGTGATGCATCCCTACTTGGGTTAGGTTGCGTATTGATGCAAGAAGGTCGAGTTGTGGCCTATGCGTCGAGACAATTAAAGCCACCTGAGAAAAATTTCCGACCCATGATCTCGAACTAGCTGCCATCGTATTCGCCTTGAAAATATGGCGACACTACTTATTTGGTGAGAAGTGCCATGTATATTCGGATCACAAAAGTCTCAAATATTTGATGACTCAAAAAGACTTGAATCTGCGACAAAGACGTTGGCTCGAGTTGTTAAAAGATTATGAGCTTGTCATTGACTATCACCTGGGAAAGGCTAATGTGGTTGCGGATGCCTTAAGTCATAAATCACTGTTTGCTTTACGAGCGATGAATGTAAACTTGTCTGTTCTATCCGTCAATTTGTTAGTGGCAGAATTAAAGGCCAAACCATTATTGATTCATCAAATTCGTGAAGCCCGAAAAGTCGATGATGAATTGGTCGCAAAACGGGTGAATGTGTTCGAATATGGAATCGAGTTTCAAATTGATGATGACGATTGTTTGAGGTTCGAAGTCGGTTGTGTGTTCCAAGAAATTCAAGACTCATTTCGATGATTACGAACGAAGCTCATTGTAGCCGAATGTCAATTCACCCGGGAGTACGAAAATGTACAACGATCCGAGACGTCGGTTTGGTGGCATGGTATGAAGCGAGACATTTCGATTTTGTTTGAAGTGTTTAATATGTCGCAAGTGAAGGCGGAACATCAAGTGCCTCTGGGTTTACTTGACCGATCATGATACCGAATGGAAATGGGATCGAGTCACGATGGATTTTGTATCCGGGTTGCCATTGTCGGCAAGTAAGAAAGATGCGATTTGGGTTGTCGTGGATAGACCGACTAAGTCGACTCATTTTATCCCCGTCGCATACGGACTTTTCATTGGAAAAACTAGTGAGTTGTATGTTTCTCGATTGTGAGATTACACGGGTACCGATTTCTATTGTGTCGGATAGAGATCCGAGATTCACCTCGCGATTTTGGAAGAAATTGCAAGAAGCTTTGGGTACCAAGTCGCATTTTAGCACCGCTTTTCATCCACAAACCGATGGTCAATCCGGCGGATAATTCGGATACTTGAGGATATGTTGAGATGTTGCATCCTCGAGTTTAGTGGTTCATGGGAGCGGTATTTACCTTTGATTGAATTCGCTTACAACAATAGTTTTCAATCAAGTATTAAGATGGCACCTTACGAGGCTTTGTACGGGCGTAAATGCCGTACACCATTGTTTTGGACCGAGCTCGATGAAAATAAAATTTTTGGAATTGATTTGATTAAAGATGCCGAACAAAAAGTAAAAGTAATCCGTGAAAGTCTGAAGGCAGCCACAGATCGTCAGAAATCGTATGCGGATTTAAAACGAAGAGATATTGAGTATCAGGTGGGAGACAAAGTGTTTCTTAAGGTCTCACCTTGGAAAAAGATACTCAGATTTGGCCGTAAGGGCAAACTGAGTCCGAGGTTCATAGGGCCATATGAAGTATCCGAACGAATTGGTCGATTGCATATAGATTGATTTTGCCCCGAACTTGAAAAGATTCACGGCGTCTTTCATGTTTCGATGCTTGACGTTATAGATCGATCCATCACACGTAATTAATCCATCGAGGTTTAAATTCAATCCGATATGAGTTATGAAGAAGAACCGATTCGTATCCTAGCTCGTAAAGTGAAAGAGTTACGAAACAAAAGGGTTCCGTTAGTAAAAGTGCTATGGCTCAAACACGGGATGGAAGAAGCTACTTGGGAACCCGAGAACTCTATGAAAGAGCGATACCCAAACCTATTTACGGTAAGATTTTCGGGACGAAAATTTCTTAAGTGGGGAGAGTTGTGATGACTTTAAAGTGACCCTAGTCGGAAAGCGGTTTGGGACCGCTAAACCGAAATCACCAAATTATTTGAATATGATATTTATTGTCTAAAATATGTGAATATGAATGTGTGAAAGTTTTAAGCTTCGATTTAGTAAATTGCATGTGAATTTAGTCAATAGGACTTATGTGTAACACTTTTGAAATGTGGTAGGTCAAAACATAAGGATCTATTAGTGCATGTAATAAAAGGGGTGGACTTGCATGTCTATTTTCCCCCTAATTAGTAGTGGCCGGCCATGACAAATAGGGTGGACAAAGTGTGATGGGCAAAACATGTCATAAACATGTTATGTTGGTGTTTCATGGGAGGAATGATAAAATAAGGAGTATGGTAATAAAATAATGGAGGGGAAAATGACGAAAACAAAGAAAAAAAAAAGTGTCCATGCTTTTACATTTTTTGGCCGAAAGTTCTAAGGAGGAAGGAAGAAGGAAGGTGCTCTCTTGCTTCATGTTCGGCTTGGAAGAGGATTAGGAAGAGGTTCGGCCATACTTGTATCTAGGTTAAGGTATGTTAATGTTGTTCCATGAGTTTCATGCATGCTTTTAGTTGTTAGCTTGAGTTCTACCTAGCCCATGGTTCAAATCTTTGCTATGTCATGGAGATGATATTCGGCTAAGGTGGATTGGTGTTGATGTCATTTGCATGCTAAAAGTGAAGCTTTGTAAAGATACATGTGAGGGTGGATTGATGACATTTGAATTTTCTTTTTAGCATTTTTGAGTTAGATATTAAGTTCTTTGTTTAACCATGACCAAAATTGAAATGGTATGGTGTTTTGATGCATTCGCCATGGTAGGAAGTAGAAGAAAATATGGTTGTTGTTCACGTTATTTGGATGAGAAATGGTAGTAAGGTGAAGTGCAATTGTTAGTGTTTGATTTACTAGTGTATATAGTTGTACTAGCCGAGTTTTGAAATTGAAAAAGGGCTTGAGCACCATGTGTGGTATTGAGATTGTTTGAGTAAATTCATAGTCATTTATATGATGAATTCGGTTGTAGATATACATGCTTGAATAAGATGCACGCATGAATGAATAGATGGATTGGTGTTGCATGTGTTCAGTTATAGGTAAGCATGATGATGAATCTATCTCGACTTGGATAATCGGCTCAAGGAGAAATTGCTAAAGTGCTTAGTAATTGATATTAGGTTAATGATGTGTGTTTTCGATCATAAAGGTGCACATGAGGAAATGTTAGATTAATTGTATTAAATTACTCAATGTGATTAAAAATGCGTATGACCATTTTGTATTTGAGTTAAAAATGGCCATATGACCTATCAAACTCCTTGTCATATTCGGCCATAAGCTAGCATAATGAGACTTTAATAAGTTAAATTTGTTTGAATTAGCTCAAGAGCTTAGAGGACCAAAGTTGGATAAGGGAAAGGAAAAAGTGATCGAATAGTCGCCGAAATCGTTCGACAACATCCAAGGTAAGTTTCGAGTAACGAGACTTAGTTTACGATTTAATTAAGTCATGACGTATGAGCATAACAAATATACGGTGATATGATGATTCTACTGTTAATTATAGGTTGAGTAAATTAGTCTATGCGTATGACGGGTAGCCGTATGTGCATAGAGATCGTGTCATAAAGCAAAGTAAACCATGCTGTTTGTATGTGGCTAGTGAGCCGAAAATGGGATTGCTTAATACGTGACTTTTGGTTGAACTTTGAAATGGCATGTATAGGACTACCCGTTTTGTTGTTGGTCATGGACCCTATGGTTTTGTATAAATTTGGATAGCCATGCGAAAATGGCTTATATACACTTTGAGCTTAGTATTATAATCGTCTTGTATGATGTTCGTTAAGAGGTATGGAAATGTTTGGGAACGATTAGCCATTGGAATGGTTAATCATGATCATATTTTGTGCTATATATGCTAAAGGGCTAGTTGAATCATGGAAACTATGTAATAGGTAAAGTCTACCTTAAAAATAGATGCTGATAGTAGCAGTGATGTGAATGTGAAAAATCACTAAAAATAGTAGGAATGGAATTAAATAGTGAATAAATTATGTAATCGAACCTTGATGAATCTATTTTCATAGGAAAGTAACGAAACGATCATATGAACAGTATATTATGAGATATTTAAGTTTTCGTGAAACAGGGTCAGAACAGTTTCTGGATTCCCTGTTCCGACTTTGGAAATTCATTATAAATTAACCAGAGATAATTAGAAGTCATTCCATATATGTATAGATTCATTTTCGAGACTAGCTTCTATAGAAACAAACGGCATCAGTATTGAAGCCCTGTACAGGGAGATATCCAAGTCGTAATGCGGAAAGGTCAGTGTAGTTGAACCCTGAAATAGGGGAGACTTTAACTAATAAACTGTACTAATTGGTTCGACCAAAAATTCTAGAAAAAAATTTGTAGATGGACATATGAGTCTAGTTTCAGGAAAAATTTACGGAACTGGTTTTCGAGTTTTGGAACTCGAGATATGATTTTTAAGGTGACAGTGACGCAGTTAGCCAGCTCGTCTGGAAATTTAAAATGGACTGTGCAAATAAGTGATTTAAGTCTGCAAACCCCTCGTGTCCGACTCCGGCAACGGTCTCGGGTACGGGGTGTTACAGATATGTTACGTTAAAATTTATTTTATGAAAAATAACTGAATTGTAGAAGAGAAGGAAAAGCGAGCTTTCAATTGGTGTAGGCAATGCAAGTAGAAAAAACCATACAACAACGAGTTTAAAAATCTAGCAACTTAAATGAAAACTTTCGAATAATTCGAGAACCATCTTGTAACTTTTTGAAGTTGAGTGACCAAAATATAAACTTAGTAATAGTTTAGAGACTTTAGGTGTAGTTTTCCATCAACTTAATTATTGATATTATTATTTAAGCACCTAATTGAATTTGGATCAATAGTCAAACAAGCACCAACTTAATGAGGAAAATTACGAAAATGTCCTTTAGTTTAAAGAAGATATATTATTTGAGGGAATTTTACTATTTTTAGTTTTTCTTTAAAAAACCAATTAAAACTTTGCATATGGTGAAATTTGAACCCATGAAATTTACAATAATAAAACATTAATTTTCACACTCAACTAAAACTTTACTTTAATTTCTTTAATACATTGTAATATTATTTTACTTACTTTATTACCTCCATCAATGATATATCTATACTATTATTTAAGCTCCTAACTGAGTTGGTGTCACGAGTTAATTAGGCATCAACTCAAAAAAATTACAAAATTTTCCTTGCGTATTTACAATAACTTATATTATTCGAGTGCATTTTAATTTTTTATTTAAAAATAATAAAATGTATATGATAATATTTAAACTCATGCCAATTGTATTAGTAGAATATTAAATTTACCACTCAACATTCATTTTAATTTTATTACTCTCACTTTATTGTCTTCATTGATTGTTTATTTATATTATTATTTAAACCCTTACTAAGTTAGTGTCACGAGTCAATTAAGCACCAACTCGATTAAGAACTTTGCAAATGATGGAATTTGAAATTATACCAATTGCATTAATAAAATCTTAATTATACCTCTTAACCAAAGCTTTATTGTAATTTGTTCACTACATTTTAATTCTATTATATGTTCTTTATTACATCCATCAATTATATATATACTTTACTATTATTTAAGTCCCGACTAACTTGGTTTCACGAGTCAATCGAGTACAAATTCAATTTAGAAAAATTATTAAAATGTCCTTTTATATTTACAATAAGTTATATTATTTGATGGTACTTTAGTATTTTTATTTTTAAAAAAATAAAATTATGCATATGTTGGAATTTGAACCCATGCAAATTGTATTAGTAAAACTATAAATTTATCAACGTACTAAAATTTTAATTTAATATTTTTATACATTTTATTTTTATTATGCACGTTTTATTTCCTCCGTTAATTATATATCTATCTATGTTATTTTTAAACCCTAAGTGAGATAATGTTATAAGTTAATCGAATACCAACTCAATTAGGAAAATTACAAAATTTTAAAAAATATCTTTGCGTATTGAAGATAAATAATATTATTCGAGGGTATTTTATTATATTTAATTAAAAATCAATAAAATTGTATATAATAGGGTTTGAACCTATACCATTTGTATTAATAAATATTTCACTTAACCAAGGTTTTATTTTGTTTAATAAATTTTAATTTTATTATACATACTTTATTACCTCTATCATGACACGAGTCAATCGGTACCAACATGGTTGAGAAAATGACAAAGTTGCATTTAAAATAAGTTGCATTATTTGAAGTTAATTTTGTCTTTTAATTTTTAAAAAGAAATAAAAATGCATTAATAAAACCTTGATTTTATTACTCAATCCAATCTTAATTTTAATTGTATATCTATATTATTCTTTAAGTTTTTGATTGAATTGATGCCAAGAATCAACTAGAAATAAACTTGGTTTGGAAAATTATGAAAATGTTCTTGTTCTTATATATTTAATGCATTTAGTACCATACCATATCATAATTTGGTTAAGGTTTTATTATTGCATTTAGTATTTTTAATTTAATTTAATTTTTTATTTTAATATCATAGTATTTTATTTGTTATTATATGTTATTTTTAAATAAATTGTTCTATCTTAACTATGTAGTTTCCACACACATACATTTGTGATAAAATTTCTAGTACGTTTAAGCTCTGATGGCAAATGTGCTATTAAGACATCTTCTTCTTATTGTTAGGGATAAACTTAGTTAAGCAACGAACAAGTAAAATAGTGAAGAAATTAAAAAAATCAAACACAAATATATTACGTGGAAAAATTCCTCCAAAAAGGATAAAAAACCACAGGTAAAGATAAATTGACTAAAACGACAAAAATGAAGAGTACAAATATGGAGATAAAACTAAACTTCAAAACCGGAGATAAAACTAAATGTGTAATGAGTTTAGTCTTTTTAGGGTACAAAGTACTTATTTATAGGCTAAATTTGTAGATAAAATAATATTAAAATAACCTACACTAATCAGAGTTTAAGTGAAAAACTAAAAACACAATTCAGCTGGGAGAAGAAAAGCTGAAAAATGCAAGGCATAGCTCTACAAAATTTCACCTTGACTCGTATTTTCACAATACCTTCTTTGACAATGCTCGCCATAGGCTTATCTCAAAGTATGTAGGATATTAGCTGAGTTAAAGTTGTGCTTAGAAGCTAGAAGACATCTAATTTTCGGCTTGTGGACTACCAAAGCAAAATTGACTCGGGGTCTGATTTTCACGAACGTAGTGCCATATCTTTTCAAAACCTGCATTCAAAAGAGAACCTCTCTTATACGAAACGGTCATACATTTTCCCTCCTATAACCAAGTTTCCGTTTCAAATGATTCGACTTCGACTCCTTAATAGACGAGGGATGTCCTGTTTCACTGATCATTGTTGAACTTTCTAGAATATGAAGAATGTTAACCTTTTTACCATTCACCAAAAAGAGTCCCACAAGATACCTTAATGTTGTTTGACTCGATGTTAATCTCACAACCCTTCGAGTTCAAAATTCCTAATGAGATGAGACTTTTCTTTAAGTCAGGTACATGTTTGACATCTGATAGTATCCAAGTTGTCCTTTCATGCATCCTGATCTAGACAGTACTAATACCGATTACTTTACTGGGTGAACCATTCTTCATGCGCATAACTCCACCTTTTACTGAACTGTATGTAGAGAATCAGTCTCTATTGGGGCACTTGTGGAAAGAACACCCTAAATTCAAGATCCACTTAGACGTAAGCTCAGAGTTTTCACTTGTTAATACCAAGAAGAAATCATCACCCTTGTCATTGGCAAAATTAGCACCAGCTAAAACTTCTTTTTTACTCTCAGCAACCCTTTTATTTCGCAGTTTGTAACAATATGCCTTGACGTGACCTAACTTCTTACATAGTGACATCTCTTGTCTCGCTTCCTTGATGCTACCAAATTTGAGACTTTTCTATCTGACTTGCTATCCGAACCAAACTTATTTTCAAGTTTGTCTTTACTTAATCGATTACCCTTCACATCCTCGAATAGAGATTATCTATATCATAAATCAAGATTTCCCTAAAAGACTTGTATGAATGGGGTAAATAGCATAATAATAGTATAGTATAATCTCCATCATCAATATGAATATCAACATTTTTTAAATTATTTAAAATAGTAATAAATTGAATGATGTGACTTCTAAGGTACTTAGTTTCATCCATGCTGAACGTGTATAGATGTTATTTCAACACTAATCGGTTAGCTACGCTTTGTTGCGTAGAGGGTTTCTAACATTTTCCACAATGTGAATGTCACTTTCTCCATCAAAATCTTCTGCAACACATTATTTGTTAGATATAATTAAATCATAGATAGAGCTTTTTTTATCTAACATATCTCATTTTGATTTATCCATATCTTTAGGCATTTTCTTTGTAAGGACCTCAAGATCGCTCTAAATTAGAATTGTCGTCATTCGAACTTGCCACAGATTAAAATTTGTGATGCCATCGAATTTATCAATATCAAACATTATTACTGCCATCTCCGAACAGTTGATTGTGAAAATCAAACTAGCTCTGATACCAGTTTGTTGGAGATAAATTTAATTAAAAAACGAACAAGTAAAATAATGAAGAAATTGAAAATATCAAATACAAATATTTTACGTGAAAAAACTCCTTTGAAGAGTAAAAAATCACAAGTAAAAATAATTTGACTAAAACGACAAAAACAAATGGTACAAAGATGAAGATAAAACTAAACCCTGAAACCCGAAATAAGAACGCTCAGAACATAAACACAAAATTCTCTAAAAGATTCTAAAAGCTAATACATAAATGTGTAATGGATTTAGTCTTTCTAGGGTAAAAAAGTGTCTATTTATAGGCTAAATTCGTAGATCAAATAATATTAAAATAACCTACACTAATCAAAATTTAAATGGGAAACTAAAAATAGAGTTTAACTAAAAGAAGAGAAGTTGAAAAATGCAAGGCATAACTCCACAGTTGTAATAGCAAAACACATAACTAAGTTAATTAACATTCTCCTCAAAACACAAAATAGGAAACTAACCTAAGAAACATGATTTATGATAAAAGAATTCATCAATTTAAAATGGAACTTAATTTTTTCCTTAAAGTTTTCGAAAGTTTCACTTGAGTGAGGGTCTTCCAAAGGCGTATGGATCAAGAAACACAATCTATTTGCTTGATTGCTCAAATGATAAGTCTGAATTGAATCAAGAGATAGATTGTTGATTTTCTTGAAATCTCATCTAGGCAAAAGCTTGCACATGGATGTTCAATTTGGCCTTGAGTTGTTTTGATTTTGATTGCATGATTGGATTTTGCAGAAAAGATAGGCTAGAATACTTATCTTTGCCACTTGCACATCCATGAAAGTATAGTGAATGAAGTTCTCAAGTTTTAAAAACACATGATAATTAAAGTGATAATATGTATTTGTTTCTAGTGGAATGTTATTATGCCTTTTAATGATGCTATTTTTTATTTTTGTAGAAACCATGATTAAGAATAACGTTGAGCCCGATAACCATGTTAGCTTGAAGAGACTACCTGTTGTTTCTTCCTTCGTTATTATTTTAATAATTTCACCTTACATTATATTCATGGAAGACTAAGCTTGAAGAGACCTTAGTGCTGAAGTAAATTGTTCTGCTTGTTTAATGAAGTGCATCAGTAAGTAATGTTTAGCATCTAATATATCACTGCATGATTGATGGTTTCTCTTGATTGATTCATTGACGTCAATATTGCATTTGCTGCATACTACAAATGTATTCTCTGATAACATTGTATAACTATCTAATCGTTATTTATGTACACCTTTATGATTGGTATATGCCTGCAGCGAATGAGAGCACCAGAAAGCGTGTTATAGGTTACACAGTTGGAGAATACCTTCTGCTTGTTGCTGCAAGTGTACTTCAAGTTATCTATATTCGGCGTCTCTTCAGCAAATCAGTTGCATACAGTCGAGTTTGAACAATTTCATCACAAATAGAATACTAAGATCAGTTAACAAAAAAAAAAAAAAACGAATCATGCAATGTTACATTTTGGTATTTTATATGTTATTCAAGTATCATATTTCAAACATACTGTAGCTTTACATAAATGTTTTTTACTCACTTTTTATAAGCTACTATTTTACCTTTTTTTTTTTTTTTGTGCCAATGCAGTGCCTACACTTTATAATTTAGCAGATGTAGGACTTAGATTAAAGGGCTAGTTAGTATTTCTTTTGATAAGTGATTTTGAGAAGAATGTTTTTGAAAAGTTAGTCTTTTCAGTGCTTAAACCACTTTATAATTTAGTGGATGGATGACTTAGATTATGGCTAGTTAGCATTGATTTTGATAGATGATTTTGAGAAGAATATTTTTGTAAAATTCGGTTTGATTTAAGATTTTAAGTGTTTAATATTATTATCAAAAAGTATTTTTGATAAAGAAATATCTATTTTAAAAATGATATGGATGGCATGTACCTGGTTAAAAGTATTGCGTGCCTTAGAAGCTAGAAATTGTTTATAAGTTTGTAATTGAGTTATTTTAGCTAGAAATGAATATGACAAAGTGTTGACATTAGACAAACGAATTGGAAGCAGTAGTAAATAAATTCTTTATTCGATGTTCATAAGAGAGACTATGGAATCAAAACTTGTAATGATCAACCATTAATGATCGTTGATGCTCTAACATTGAAGGTAACATCCAAATTTGAGCCAATCTTTGAACCGAATAAGGGGCATTATAATGTGGATATTGCTTAAAAGGTAAAACGATTAAGAGACTTTTTAGTTTAAAAAGTAGGGGTAAACAATGTAACATCCCTCACTCGTTCTGACGTACGGTATGAATGAGAGATGCTATCGAAGTATATATGAAAGGAAATCTTGGAGTTACTTAAAAATTCTAGCTTTAAATAATTTAATAAAATTAGAGAAGTTCAATTAAAAACAATTTGAAATCATATAGAATCATTTTGTGGGTAATTGGAAATGTCTAGGGTAAAAAAAAGAGCTTTCAAACACAAAAAATGAATTTAAACAATGTAGTGAGACAAAGTTGTGCACAATGTTGGAACAACTCGCGAGGCCATGACGTCACTTATTTGATGTCGCGACATTACCTTTAACACCTCTAAAATCATTATATTATAAAAGTAGTATAAAGTGAAAATTATGCATAATGGATTCTTCGATAAAGTAAAATAAAAAATATAATTGATGAAAAAGAAGGTTGATGGATGCCAAGGGGAGTTAAATTAATAAGTCATAATATATATTAATTTAAGGCAAGGATTAAATCGTAAAGATGTGAAAACTTTTAAGATACAAGTATAATTATTCAAAATTAGAGGGGTTAAAATGTAATTATGAGAAAGTTGAAGGACCAAATTTTAATATAACTAATTTCTTGTGACACAAAATTAGTAAGTAGGGAGCAAATTGAATAAATGAAGAAATATGAGGGATTAAATCACAATTTTACCAAATTGAGTGATGGTTGAATGAAGGAATTGTAAAGAATGTTGGAGGGAAAAATAGTCATTTCCCGATTAGGATAACTATTATGAAACATCATGATGATTATAAATATTGGTGCTAGATTTTGATTGGTTAAGATTATTTTATTATTATTTTAATATAAGATATTTTATTATTTACTTAATGGTTAAGAAAATAAAAAGAAAATATTATGGAAATTTCTCCATCTTTTTTTTAAGCTCATGTGTACCATTCTTGAAGAAAAGAAAGTTTTACTTTCATTGCAATTTGGTCCTTTCTATCAAAATTAACCATTTTCATCTAGAAATCAAAAGAATTTTCATAGCCATCAGGAGGGAAAAATGATAAAAAGAATATGGTAAACATGAATATCAATTTAGATTCAACATAGATAGAATTGGAGTAGAGAGAAAATCAAGCTAAGGCTTGAAATCAAGAGAACAAGAGAGAGAGATAGAGGAAATGATTCAAGTGGTAAAGAAAAGAGAAAAACAATTGATTAAGGTTGAGAGAGGTAAGTACCCTAAATTTTCTTATTACCCAATGACTAAAATGTAAAATTTATGGAATTTGTGATAAACTAGTAAAATAAAATGTAAAATAATTTGATATGTGTGATAAAATATTATGATAAAAAGATTAATTGAAGAGAGATATAATAGTAAATTGAACATAAAGTGATGTTAAAGTGAAATTATAGTAAATATGGGATTTCCATGATGCTAAGGACTAATTTGTGAATTTTGTGAAATTAATAATTGAAACAAGAGAAGTGAAGTGCATAAAAATTTGATTTATGAAATAATATATTAAAATAAAATTATTTGATTAAAGTGTTATGTGATAGTGAATTTGAATGAAAGGTGAAGTTAGAAGGATATTACAAGAATTATTGAAATTTCAAAATATTAAGAACTAGATTGCAAGATACTTAGAAATAACAAGAAGTACTAAAAATATTACAAAGAATTATTCAAGTGAAGTGTTAAATGGAAGAGAATTGATTTAAAGTGCTTATGTAGTGAAAAATAATTTTCATGCTAATAAAGACTAAACTGAAAAGTGTACAAAATGTAACACTCCAAACTCGGCCTAGACGTTACGGCTGAATCCGAAAGTGTTACGAAGAAACATTACAAATCCGACTTCTTTTTTATTTGAAACCATCATAAATCGTTATTACTTTGTATGCTCAATTTGTTTGGAAACGTGCTGATATATTTATTTAACTTAAAGTCGTTTTAACAAAAATTTTCGTTTTCATAAAAACCGTTTAATTAATCATTATGCTAAAAAAACCAAAATAAAATTCCAAAATCAAAAATAGTCCTAAAATTCTGGAGAGTCTAAATTATATAGAACTCCCAAAACCGAATTTTAAGTAAGCCAAACTAACGTAAAAATAGTTTGATGGTAACGTGGACACAACCGAGCTCCTATTGCACTGACCCGCCTAAGTTTGAGGGTTACCTAAAATTATCAGATAGACAGAGAGTGAGTTTTGATAACTCAGTGTGTAACACATACATAAACATAAATTCAGATTCAATCTCGTGGAAGAACAGATACAGACGTAAACCTTTTGCAGAATTAGAATTATAACAGAATCACACATACAGCTATGCAAAATCCTACCCTCATCCTCTACACACCAACTCTGACTATCCCATCACACCATGTGGAGTATTAAACACCCACCTAGCCCTACAAACCTATAGAGTTCATACGACACTTTCAGAATAATCGCAGCATTGCTGCCAATATATTGGCGAAATATTGCCTTACATAGAATACTTACTCCTCATAAAACATAACCCGTCCCATAGCCAGATACAGACAGAACATCAGATAAAATAGAATAACATATACCAGAATGTATATCACATGCATGCTCGTATAACAAATACTAAACATGCTCATACATAACAGAATAGATCTTACATACATACGACACTTTTCAGAATAATTGCAGCATTGGTGCGAGTATATTGGTGAAATATCGGCTTACATAGAATACTTCCTTCTCATAAAACATAACCCGCCTTATAGCCAGATACAGACAGAGCATCAGATAAAACAAAATAACAGATACCAGAACGTATATTACATGTATGCTCATATAAAAAATACTAAACATGCTCATACATAACATAATATATCATACATATCATATTACACTATACTCATGTAGATATCATTTACATCAAATTCATCTAATAGAGTGACAAATTTCATTTTTTAAGGCATATACCACACATATTGACCCCATAAAAGGCCTACAATCAATCAGGACGACATATGCGACCTTAGAGAAAAATTCTAAAATTTGGGCCCATAAGTCCGTGTAGCCCACAAGGCCAAAAATAGCCTAGCCCGTGTGTCACACACAGCCTCGCACATGGCTTGTCACACACCCATGTGTCACACAAGGCCTACCACATGGCTAGGCACATGGCTGTGTGGTGTCTATAGGCCTCGGTTTCGGCTTTCATCGATTGTTGTTTTTCGAGTTCCTCATTACACACCTGGTTTGATTTTTCTACGAATGCAACCACTAGATTCCCAACACCTAAAATCGACATTCCAACGCTCAATTTTAGTAAAAATTTAGGAAACTCAAACAAGAATTATCCAGGAACATAGCCTCAAAATAGCATCCAACGCATTCGCACACTTACCATCAACGACCAGCAACCACGCAACGTCTAACCCACTGAAGGAACACCACCCGACTCATGATTCTCCCCTAATCTAGCATTAAAATGAATAACATAGTTAATAGACCCTTCCATTCTAAAGAAAACCAAAACCCCCAATTTACAACAATTCCTAAAACGAAAAAAAAAACCTAACGAAAGATAATGACTACTCTTAACACCCAACCCAAAACGAATCAACAAAGAATAGAAGCAATGAAGTCGTAAATGGATGGTAATATTTTAACCAGAAATGAACAGAATGGCAGCTAGGAAAAATAGAGAAGAAAAATAAAGAGTAAAGAGAAAGAACAAAAAAAAAAAAAAAGAAACATGAAGAAGACTTAATGATTTTTAAAAAATAATAATAATAACCATCCACACTCTTTCCCCTTGAAAAGAGGAACTAACCTCACCCCACAACTAACCAGATAACTACGGAAGAGTTCAAATTAAATTTAAACTCCTCCACAACCTCAATAAAACAAAACAAAATACCCCTTACACCGAAGGAGACTAGAACCCCAGACCTTAAGAAAATCTACCAAGCTCTTATCCACCCAAATTGAACACATTTAATGACAAAACCCAAGACATTCAAAACTTAAAATTCTGGGCATTACAAAAAAGTTTAAGTGTGAAATAAAATATTATGAGAAAGAGTTGAAATGAAGTTTTAAGTGTTAGTGAATTACTTCTGAAGTGATATTTAAGTGAATTTCTAGTGATACTTGAATTTCATATTGAAAAGAACCAAATTGAAAAATACACAAAAGTGACTAAGTGTATTAAGATTTTGAAATAACATACTCAAGTGTAATGGTATGTATAAATAAAGTGAATAATAAGTGGGAGGATGATGATTAATGAAAATATATGCTAGTAGAAAATAAATCGAAAAAAATGTAAAGTAAATGAAGTGAAGTAAAGTTTATTGAAATAAGACTAGATAGCAAAGTGACCAAAATTTGATATCTATATTAAAGTATTTATGGAGACTTTTAGTGAAGTGCTTATGATAGTGAATTTAATTCTAAGTGATATTAAAATGTTAATTTAATGAATATTGATTTTTATGAAAATAAGGACTAAATTATATGTGTGTAAAGTTTTATATACCATTAAATGATAAGTGATAGTGGTGAAAATGTCAATATAAAGCCCAAGTGGACAAGTTATGAACATGTTGGATATAGATTACATGCAATTAGGAAATTATCCTGTGTGCAGATGATTGTGGCACTTCGGTGCAAATGAAAGTGCACTTTGGTGCAAGTGATAGTGGCTCTTTAGAGCATTTCAATGGTTTTGCATGTTGGTGCATTACAATGTTATTTCCGCATATCTTACTTTTTCAAATGAGTCTACTATGGGCTATCGACTCATGAGAAAGATAACTGGTAAGTGATTAAAGAATTTTGAGAAAGAGAGTTTTGTGATTAATGACATAAGTGTTAAAGAAAGATAAGTGGTAAGTGAATTCTAATAACAATCTATGTTAAAGCATGAACTGATTATCTAGTAAATTAAAGTATTAGTAAATTTGGTAAATATGTTGCATAATCTCTTGATTTAAATGATATGTTCATGAAATTATATTAGGAATATTGTTACTATTAATTAAATTAAAGAATGGTAAAATTTAAATTCATGGGTACTTACTAAGATTTCACAATCTTATTGCATTATTTTTCAATGCATAGGTGAAATATGGAATTGAAGTTTTCCTATGAAGTGGCAATCTCGGCACATCTCATCACATTATCAAAACTTGGGAAAAAAGGAGTGTAAAATAAATTTCATGGTATATAGTATGTCATGTACATAGGAGAGTTAATGAAGTGATAAAGAAAGTGTCTAGCTGTTTGATTTTGAGTTTGATGTATTTGAACACATAATTCACGTCATGATGTCGGATCATTCACATCGCGACGAGAACCAGATGTGAGTGACGTCACGATCTAGAATTCCTGAAGTTATCACGTCAATCCTAAAATTTTAAAAATTTACAAATTAAACTTTATTTGAGTTTCGATTAGTAAAAAAGCTTTTGTAAGCTCTTAATATCATGAAAAAAAGGTTAAATTGAATGGTAATTGTTTGTAGTTGCTCTGACAACGAATGTGACATCTCAGAGCTCGAACCCAGCATTCGGGTCGGGTATGAGATATTCCATTTAGTAGTATCGTAGTCTAAGATTTTTTATTCTAAGGTCTAGAATGAATCTAGAAATATATACCATAAAAGATTTATTGATGTGATGAGATGTGACACCAAATTTAAAAAAGTATTGATAAGTGTGAATATCTAAATCATTATGTAACACCCCTCGCCCGTATCCGACGTCAGGACAGGGTTCGAGGTGTCACCAGACTTAACTCAAGCATACGCATGTAAAATTGGGCCATAAAATTTTAATCAATTTAAAAATTTTCATTTCATACTCAATCTTTCCCTTAATAGGACTTACGAGACCCAAAACACACATTCAAGATGATTTAAGTTTAAACTGAGAACTTAAGAAAAACTTGGAAAAGTTCATGCCATAGGGTTCCACATGCCCGTGTGACTCAAGACACGCCGATGCCCTTAGCCCGTGTGCAACACTGACTTTAGGGCATGGCCATGACGCACGCCCATGCGGCCTACCCGTGGACATTACTGACTTATATGCACGGCTATGGCACACGCCCGTATGGCCAACCCGTGGACAATACTGACTTAAAGTTTAAGTGCAGGGGACGCACGACCATAACACACACCCATGGGGGTGAGCCGTGTGTCATACACGGCCTAGACACATGCCCGTGTGTCTTGCTAGTGTGGACAAACTAGGCTATCTTCCAAGCCATTTTGCACAACCTACCCAAGATCATTTCAATATACTAATTCAATCCCAAAAGGCATCAACTCATCCATAGAAGGAACATCATATACATTTACCAAAATAAATAATAGCCATTATCTAGGCTTAATACAAAATGAAGGGCTTCTATCTTAAGCCAATATACATAAACAATTTCTCAATAATACAACTTCCTAGTCTAGCCCTATACATGCCATAATCAAAAAGATAAATCTAACACTACCGAGTATTACGGCTGATAGTGTGATCGATATCTCTGACTTCAAGGGATCCTTGAGAAATTTGGTAGTACTAAAAGAAAAGAGAAAGGAAAGAAAGTAAACAGAAAGCTTAGTAAGTTGCATATAAATAAATATATAACAACAGTTTGACCATTTATCATCATGCTCATAGCTCAAAGGTAAGCATAGCTTGACTTACTCATTACCGTCCACTCAAGTCACATTTTTTAATTGAGATCATTACAGATGTATACCAAAATAGGTACCTATAACACTCAAAACATTATCATACTTTCCTTATTAAATCTCTTTCTTAACTCTTAAACTTGAACCTTTTGGAATACTACCAGATATTTTATAAGCCTCAAACATGGGCTAAGTTGCCGATGCCATGTCTTAGACATGGTCTTACACTGGCTATCTTCATCGAGGCCGATGCCATATCCCAGACATGGTCTTACACTAGCTCTCGTGTATAAGTGCTGATGCATGTCCCAGACATGTCTTACACTAGCACGAAGCTTAGCCGATGCATGTCCCAGTCACGTCTTACACTGGCTACCATCATTGAGGCCGATGCATGTCCCAGACACGTCTTACACTGGCACTCATCTCTATTCCGATTCCATGTCCCAGACATGGTCTTACACTAGTTATCGTAATGTGGCTGATGCATGTCCTGGACATGTCTTACACTAGCCCTCGTCTCAATGCCGATGCCATATCCTAGATATGGTCTTACACTGGCTCTCACAAAACCCAATGTTATGGCATGAACATCCGGTTTGTTTCTTGGTGTTCTCACTAGATCTTTCTACTTTTTCAATCATAAATATGCATACTCAATTCAAAATCTAGAAATTTATGCTATATCAAAATTGATAACAATCGAATACATGCATTTAACAATATAGTTGTATTATTTACATACAACTTACCTCGGTTTACAAAAAGTACTTGACTAGACGACTTAATCGGATTGCTTGGCTTTGCCCCGGTCTAGGCTCGGTTTTGGTAAATCTTGATCCATAATAAAAAAATGTACTCATTTAGTCATTAATTACAATTAGGCATTCATAATTTCACATTTTTGGTAAAATAACTATTTTGCCCCTAGGCCTTGAAAAAAAGGCCCTTTTACCCCTATATTCGAAAATTAATTTTTATCAAATTTTTTTGTATTTCAAGCCTAGCTAAATTCTTTTTACACTTATAGAAACCCCAAATTCTCACTATTTCATACACTTATTACCTATTTTGCAACTTATGCAAAATGGTTCCTTTAGGTGTTTTCAAGCTAACACCTTTTTCAAAAGTTGCTTATAACACAACTAGGACTCATATTCGTCCATAAAAACTCAGCATATATCATAATTACATGCATGGAAAAATCCTAAACTCTTGACCATTTTGCAAGATATCACCCTCATTTGAAAGCACATGTTTCAAGAGTCTCAAAAATGTGAAAATCTGAAAGAAAACTCATTAAAATCACTTACTTGTGAGAGGAATAAGTTGCTGCAAAATTTAAGCTTTCAAACCCTCTTTCATGGCTGAAAATTTTGGTGGAAAGAGATAAAAATAAAAGAAATTAACAACCTTTTTCTATTTTGTTTCTTTTTGGTCAAAATAGATACAAAATTTCTACCTACTTTTAAAATTTGCTCCTCTATGTCTCATGGCCGGCTATGCTATCAATTAAGGCCTATTTGCCCACTAAAGACCCCCAATTTTTGGTTCTTTAATAAAATAACACCTTTAGCTATCAAATTATGACTTTTGCACTTTATGCGATTTGGTCCTTTTTCGCAATTGGGCTCACAATCATTAAGATTAACTTGTCAAATTTTTCGAACACTAATATAATCATGCTATAATCTCATAATTATAATAAAATAATTTTCCCAACTTTGGATTTATGGTCTCGAGACCACTTTTCTGACTGGGCCCTAAATCGAGCTGTTATATTTCTCCCCCTTTAGGGATTTTCGTCCTCGAAAATCTTACCGATGAATAAGTTCAGATACTGCTCTCTCAGAGACTCTTCGGGTTCCCATGTGGCTTCCTCGACTCCATGTCTATGCCAAAAAACCTTCACAAGTGGTATACTCTTATTTCTTAACTGTTTGACCTGTCGAGCTAAGATCTTGACCGGCTCCTCACCATAAGTCATATCTGGAAGAATCTCAACTTCAATTGGCGCAATTACGTGCGAAAGGTTAGATCTATATCGGTGTAACTTGTACACGTGAAACATGTCGTGAATCTTTTCTAACTCTGGCGGCAAATCCAAACGGGAGGCAACAGGCCCTACTCTCTCAGTAACCTTATAAGGTCCTATGAAACGAGGACTCAACTTACCTTTTCTACCAAATCTGAGGACTTTCCTACACGGGGAAACTTTCAAAAATACCTTATCACCAACCTCAAACTTAATCTCCTTTCGTTTCAAATCCGTTTAAGATTTTTGTTTATCCGAGGCGGCTTTCAAACAGTTGCGAATTACCTTAACTTTTTCCTCAGCCTTTTTGATCAAATCAACCCCGTCAATCTGACTCTTTCTCAACTCAGTCCAGAATAAGGGCGTTCGGAACTTTCACCAGTACAAAGCCTCATAAGGTGCCATTTTTAGACTCAACTGATAGTTGTTATTGTAGGCGAATTCAACCAATGGTAAGTATATTTCCCAACTTCCTTAAAATTCAAGAACACAGCACCTCAACATGTCTTCTAAAATCTGTATTACTCTTTTGGACTGTCCGTCAGTCTGCAGATGAAATACCGTACTGAAACTCAACTTGGTTCCTAGAGCCTTTTGCAACTCTTTCCAAAACCTCGAGGTGAACCTCGGGACTCGATCGGATACAATTGAGAACGGTACACCATGAAGCCTCACAATCTCAGAAACATACAAGTCAGCCAACTTTTCAAGGGAGTAGTCAGCACGCACTGGTATGAAGGGTGCTGACTTAGTGAGTTTATCGGCAATAACCCATACTGTATCTTTCTTTTTCAGGGTTAGTGGAAAACCCCTTGCAAAATCCATGGTGATCCGATCCCACTTCCATTCAGGAACAACAATAGGCTAGAGTAACCTAGAAGGCACTTGGTGTTCAGCCTTTACTTGCTGACATACTAAACACTTAGAGACAAACTCTGAAATGTCTCTTTTCATTCTCGACCATCAATACATTTTCTTCAATTCATTATACATTTTCACGCTACCTGGGTGGCCGGATGAGCAACCACTGTGTGCCTCTCGCAAAATCTTTTGAATGAGCTCACTATCTTTGGGTACACAAACTCTATCTTTGAACATTATACAACCATCAGTACTAATACGAAAATCTGACTCAATCTCTAATTCACATTGAGTTCTCTTGGCTTGCAGTTTCTCGTCATCTTTTTGAGCTTCATGGATTTCATGAAGAAAAGTCAGTCTAGCCCTCAACTCTGCTAGGATCGATCCATATAGTCAACTGAGCATTCA
Source organism: Gossypium arboreum (assembly GCF_025698485.1). Taxonomy (NCBI): domain Eukaryota; kingdom Viridiplantae; phylum Streptophyta; class Magnoliopsida; order Malvales; family Malvaceae; genus Gossypium; species Gossypium arboreum. The sequence goes on along the minus strand of NC_069079.1, from coordinate 65,485,651 downwards.
AGGATTCAAGGCAAACAATGACTTCCTACTCAAAGTGTCGGTGACTACGTTCGCCTTTCCCGGATGATAGTCGATAATAAACTCATAATCTTTTATTAGCTCTAACCATCGTCGTTGCCTCAAATTCAACTCTTTCTGAGTCATCAGATACTTTAGACTCTTGTGATCGGTAAATACTCGACAACTCTCACCATACTAATGGTGTTGCCAAATCTTCAGTGCGAGCACCACAGCTGGCAGCTCTAAATCATGGGTCGGATAATTTCTCTCGTGAGGTTTTAACTGCCTCAAGGCGTAGGCTATAACCTTGCCTTCTTGCATGAGCACACACCCCAAACTATTTAGGGAGGCGTCACTAAAAACTACAAATTCTTTGCCCGAATCTGGTTGCACTAAAATTGGGGCTTCGGTCAACAAAGCCTTTAATTTCTCAAAACTCTATTGGTATTCTACTATCCATTGAAATTTGACATCTTTCTATAAAAGCCATGTTATCGGTGTAGCTAGCATAGAGAATCTGTTTACAAATAGTCTATAGTATCCCGCTAGCCCCAGAAAACTACGAACCTCTGTTACATTCCTCGGCAGTTTCCATTCTACAATAGCTGAGACTTTATTTGGGTCAACTCTAATTCCGTCACCCGACACAATGTGCCCTAGAAATCTGACTTCGCTGAGCCAAAACTCACTCTTACTAAACTTGGCATAGAGTTGCTTATCCCTCAAGGTCTGCAACAAAGTTCTCAAATGCTCCGCGTGCTCACTCTTGTTACGTGAATAAACCAAGATGTCATTAATAAAAACAACGATGAACCTATCCAAATACGGTCAGAAGATGCGGTTCATCAAGTCCATAAATACCGCTGGGGCATTTGTCAATCCAAAAGGCATAACAAGAAACTCGTAATGCCCATATCTTGTCCAAAAAGTAGTCTTCATTACATCTTGTTCCTTGACTCTTAACTGGTAGTAACCTGACCTCAAATCTATTTTAGAAAATACAGTGGCTCCTCTCAGTTGATCGATGAGATCATCAGTCCTTGGCAAGGGATACTTGTTCTTCACTGTTACTTTGTTATGCCGCCTATAGGTGATACATAACCTCATTGACCCGTCTTTCTTTTTAACAAAAAGTATCGGAGCACCCCATGGTGAGTAACTCGGTCTAGCAAAACCCTTATCTGTTAAATCTTGCAACTGCACTTTCAACTCTTTCAACTCAGTGGGGGCCATTCTATATGGTGTAATCGAGATTGGCGTTGTGCCAGGAGCTAACTCGATACCAAACTCAACTTCTCTTTCTGGAGGTAATCTGGGTAACTCTTCCCGAAAAACATCTATAAACTCACAAACCACTGGTACGGACTTACACTAGCACGAAGTTTAGCCGATGCATGTCCTAGTCACGTCTTACACTGGCTACCTTCATTGAGGCCGATGCATGTCCCAGACAAGTCTTACATTGGCACTCATCTCTACGCCGATGCCATGTCCCAGACATGGTCTTACATTGGCTGTCGTAATATGGCTGATGCATGTCCTAGACACGTCTTACACTAGCCCTCGTCTCAATGCCGATGCCATGTCCCAGACATGGTCTTACACTGGCTCTCATAAAACCCAATGTTATGGCATGAACAGCCGATTTGTTTCCTGGGGTTCTCACTGGATCTTTCTACTTTCTCAATCATAAATATGCATGCTCAGTTCAAAATCTAGAAATTTATGCATGCATTTAACAATATAGTTGTATTATTTACATACAACTTACCTCGGTTTACAAAAAGTACTTGATTAGACGGCTTAATCGGATTACTTGCCTTTGCCTCGGTCTAGGCTCAGTTTTGGTAAATCTTGATCTATAATAACAAAAATCTACTCATTTAGTCATTAATTGCAATTAGGCATTCATAATTTCACATCTTTGGTAAAATGACCATTTTGCCCCTAGGCCTTGGCAAAATGGCCATTTTACCCCTATAATCGAAAATCGATTTTTATCAATTTTTTTTTTGTATTTCAAGCCTAGCTAAACTCTTTTTACTCTTATAGCAACCCTAAATTCTCACTATTTCATACACTTATTACCTATTTTGCAACTTATGCAAAATGGTTCCTTTAGGTGTTTTCAAGCTAACACCTTTTTCAAAAGTTGCTTATAACACAACTAGGACTCATATTCGTCCATAAAAACTCAGCATCTATCATAATTACATCCATGGCAAAATCCTAAACTCTTGACCATTTTGCAAGTTATCACCCTCATTTGAAAGCACATGCTTCAAGGGTCTCAAAAATGTGAAAATCTTAAAGAAAACTCATTAAAATCAATTACTTGTGAGAGGAATAAGTTGCTGAAAAATTTAAGCTTTCAAACCCCCTTTCATGGCTGAAAATTTTGGTGGAAAGAGATGAGAAGAAAAGAAATTGACAACCATTTTCTATTTTGTTTCTTTTTGGTCAAAATAGCTACCAAATTTCTACCTACTTTTAAAATTTGTCTCCTCTATGTCTCATGGCCAGATATGCCATCAATTAAGGGCCTATTTATCCACTAAAGACCCCAAATTTTTGGTTCTTTAATAAAATAACACCTTTAGCTATCAAATTATGACTTTTGCACTTTATGCGATTTAGTTATTTTTCGTAATTAGGCTCACAATTGTTAAGACTAACTCGTCAAAATTTTCAAACACTAATATAATCATGCTATAATCTCATAATTATAATGAAATAATTTTCCAACTTTAGATTTGTGGTCCCGAGACCACTGTTCTGACTAGGCCCTAAATCGTGCTGTTACACATTACTAATAAGAAAATGATTTTAAACTAGTTAGTGGTGACACAAAAGTATAAGTAAGTTATATATATAGATAAATATTGAAACTTGATAGTGAATATCTGATGAAAACATATTCTCTATTATAGATATTGGAAATGTAACACCCCACACCCGTACCCCACGCCGGGTAGAAATATGAGGCATTACCTAAATTAAACTTATGCATATAGACATTTTTCATAACACCAAAACATGGTCAAATTAAAACTTTTCAATTTTATTTCTAAAATCCTTAATAAGAGCCTATTAAGCCCAAAACATCCATTAGAACCCATTCGGAACAATCCGAGTCCTTTAAAGAACTTTGAAAATAACTCTTAACACAGGGCACATGCTCGTGTAGGAGGGGCAACATTCCCGTGTAACAATTCAACTTTGTCGTGCTATTGGCTGGTGTGGCTCACATGGCTTGAGTAATACAGGGACACGCCCGGGTCCTATACCCGTGTGGTATTAATTCTACATGCACACCTACAGGGGTTTTCACACGGCCTAGAACACGCCCGTGTGCAAAAACTTGGACATTCTGTTTCTGACGTCAGCAATCCTCAAGGGCCACACGGCCAAGGCACATGCCCATATGCTAGGTCATCCCCCTTCACATGGCTGAGACATACGGCTGTGTCTCTACCCGTGTGTTTACTACCATGCATACTGACTTACAATTTTTACGTGTAGGGGACACACGACCATATTACACACCCATGTGGTGAACCGTGTGTCACACACGGCCTAGAAACACGCCTGTGTGCCTACCCGTGTGGACAAAATAAGGCTATTTACCAAGCCTTTTTATCACCCTTACTTATGTAACCTGCACAAAAATCACTCTATACTAACATAAGGGCACATCATAGAGCCAAAATAACCACAATGGACAACATTTCATGTATGTAATTTACTCATCCATGAAAATATCATCTTTTATGTATAAATCAAAAGGAGTATTGACCATCAGCCATGGCCATATACAAAATGAGTATCATATTCATCATATTGGCCAATACATTATGGCTAACTAACAAAACACTAAACAACGACTCAAGTCCCTATACATGCCAAAAAACATAACAATGAAACTAGCTATGCCAAGATCTTGAGTGATAATGTGATTGAAGCTTTTGATGTCACTGGATCCCCGATGCTAGCTTTGCGACACTATAAGGAAAGAAAAGAAAAGAGGGTAAGCGTGGGAGCTTAGTAAGTACATATATGCAAATAAAGTGTAATTATAAGAAAATCATATTCATCCAACGGTAGCTTGTCATGCTTAAAAGATATAAATTACTTAACGTCTCTATCTTACTCTTCTTTTCATTCATGTATACTTAATACACCTAGTCCTTCACTCAGGTCTTAACCATGAGTTCGGTATATATACCTCATCAAAGTATTCACCAACTAAATCTTTGGGTTACCCGTTGAACTCTCGAAATACATAAGGATACGCAAGGAATTTGCGTCTAAATGCCATATAAGAAATTAGGGCTACCTCGTGCTATGAAACTCTCACAGTTGAGCTACTCACGGGCCTTTTTATTAAGTCAGTACCCGGACCCCATAGCTATCATGTAACGTATGCTCATTGAGCCACTCACGGGTCTGTACACAAAGTCAGTACCTGGACCCACGTTACCTATAGCATTTATCTCATGAATTCAGACTCAACTCATGAGTTCAGACCACATAATTTTCATAACATGCCCCTTGTATCCTATGTTATGTCTAAGGTTCGACGGGACTTCATATCTAATCGAATAGTATTGCATTTGCTCACATTGTAATTTACTCACATAACATGTCATTTAAACATTCATGGCAACAATTAGAATTTAGATACGTAACAACAATAAGCTAATTACACATGTATATTATTAAAATGTACCAAGGTAAGCTTCAATAACACATTATTTACAAATGTACTTACCTAACGAGCTTAATCCCTATAAACTTTATTCTTACCCTGATCAAGCCCCAAATCACGTTTCTCTTGATCTAAATTAATAAAATTCATTTATTTCATCAGCATATCAATTTAGATGCCCGAAAGTTCATAATTAGGCAAAATGACTATTTTGCCCCTAGATTTTCACAAAAATGACCATTTTACCCTATGCTCGAAAATCAATTTTTATCGAATTTCTTCATACTATAAGCCTAGCCAAACCCCTTTTTTTTTACTTTTATAATAATTCAACATTTCCACTATTTCACACATTTCTCATCTATTTTACAACTCTCGCACAATAGTCCCTATTAGGGTTTTCATGAGAAACCCCTTCACAAAAGTTGTTTATTACTCACCAAATGATCATATTCTTCCATAAAATTCTAGAAAACAACTTAAAAGCTCTCATGGAAAAACCCTAGACTCTTTCTCATCTTGCAAAATATTCCCCTCATTAGAAAGCTCATGACACAAGGATCTCAAAAATGTAAAAATCTTCAAAAAATCTCATTAGAAACACTTATTGTGAAGGCTTAAAGTTGCTGAAATTTTTCAAGCTTCCATGGCCATTTCTTAGGAGAAAATCGACTGAAGAAGAAGAAATAAAAAGATAAAGCCTTTTTGTTTTATTTTATTTTAAACTAGTCAAAATTGGTGACCAAAACACCACCTAATTTTGACCTTCCCATCAATTTGTTCCCCCTATGGCCGTCCACCCTATTCTCTAAGGGTCTAATTGCTCTTTAAGGCCCCCAATTTAGGTTCTTTAGCTAATAGATACTCTTATCTAACAAAATAGGACTTTTACACTTTATGCGATTTAGTCTTTTTTCACAATTAGGCAAGCAATCGCTAAAATTAATTCACCAAAATTTTCATGTACTTATCTAATCATGCTAAAATACATAAAATAATATTTTAAAAAAATAATTTCCTCGACCATGGTTTAGTGGTTCCGAAATCACTATTCTGACTAGGCCCAAAATCGGGCTATTACAGGAAGAAATGATAGTAAGTTTCAAATTACCTAATGAAATAATGACCCTGAAACAAAGAGAAGAAGTTGATAGGAAGATGAAAGAAGTGAAAGATTATAGAATGAAACCTGAAGAAGACATTATTCAACACCTTATTACTATAAATTGAAAGATGCAGAAAGTAATATGAGAGGGTCATGAACTAATTAGAAAGAACACAATGCAATACTTGACCTTTAGAGGGACATTAGTAGAACATGAACAATAAATGATTTTGGACCAACTTTGGAACACATTGTTACCACGAACCTATTAGAATTTAGTTATGTGCTATGTAAATCATATGATCTTTTATGAAACAAAGAAAATGGTAAGACTAAGTATAGGTTCGTGAAAACTGTTTAGGAAACGAAATATTTTTGACTTGCCATGGATGGATAAATTACATATTAGGAAATTACAGAGGAGTTTATAGATTCTATACCTTTTATCAAGGTGGAAGAGGAAGAAGACCCTGAAGAATTTTTGAATTGAATTGTAGGAGATTAATTTGAAGAGAATTTGGAATTGAATATAGAGAATTTTCTTGAAGAAGATATAAAATTTGAAATAGAAGAAAGCCTAGAAATGGATTCAAGTGAGTAAAAGTGAAGACAAGGTAAAAAGTTAGAGACTATATAATGTAAAAGAGAATGAATACATAGAGTTGTACATATATGAAATGAAAATTTAGAAAATTTGAGCCTATGAATGAAAAGTTTGACATATTGTAATGTTAGTCTTTTGAAAATAGAAGAGATGGTAGAAGTATAAGAAGTAGAATAAAATAGTATGATGATTTGATTATAAAAATTAGAGAATGAGTTTTGAAGATAAATGTATAGAAAGAATTAAAGATGAATTCAACATCAATAAGAAAATAAAAGTCCTTGAATAAATAAATTGAGAATAGAAAAAGTCTAGGAGATTGACAATGTTTGAAGACTAGTGAATCCTTAAGTAATAAAGGAAACAATTGAAGTGAAAGTTGGTAGCCATAATAATAAAAATAATAAGATGAAAGAGGCAAACCACAATAAATAGAATTACTTCGGGGAGTTTATTGGCAATTACCAAGCCAGTGGATTCTAGAGGATAATTGTAGCGATCCAAAGCTTTTCTAAGTTATTTTAAGCTTAGGTATCTTTGGTCGGTTGATATTTGCTTTTAGAGAAGGAAAGACAAAAGGGAATTGTTCAAAGGAATGACTAAAAAGAACATAAGTAACGATAATGTGTAGTCGAGGAGAAAGAACAAATAAGAGAAAGAGAGTTTATGATAAAAAAGAAGAATTTGAATTAATTATAATATGGTTGCACAAAAGACAAGTTAAAAGAGAAATATTATGGTTAGTGAAGTTTAAAGTCATACGAGCACTGGAAAATTATGATAAGGCAAGTGATAACTATTAATTGAAAGTTGAAAAGATTTAAATGATCAGGAATGGAACGATAAAAAAATTGAAGAGAAATTTGAAAGTTCAATGATACACAGTGAAAGAATGCAAGTGGTATGGAAGGTATAAAAACTAAGAGAATCACGAATAAAGGAAAAAGGTAATATGAATAAGATTATAAAGCTAATTTCAAAGAAATTAAGTTGCATAAGGATTGAAGAAGAAATTTTCTTAAAGAAAGTGACTCAAAAGAACTATTGATACAATGAAGTTTTCAAGAGAAAGAACTGACACACATTGTCAATTTAGTAAAAGAAAAGAGTGAATTAGGAAATGATTGATAATAAATTATATGAAAAGGATAAAAGTAAAGTAAGGGTATTTTTTAAGAAAACAATATGAAAAAGAGAGAATTATTAAGGACTAAAAAGTTGTGAAATATTAATGAAAAGAAGTATCAAAAAATGATAACAAGAAGTGTACTACAAATGAAATGAGAAAGAGTGAAATGATATTATAATGACAGTGGGAAATTGTCATGCGTGCAAATGACAATGGCACTTCGATGCAAATGATAGTGGCTCTATAGAGCATTTCAATGGTTTTGCACGTGGTGCATTACAGTGTTATTTCCACATATCTTATTTGTTCAATTGAGTCTACTATGGGCTATCGACTCATGAGAAAGATAACTGGTAAGTGATTAAAGAATATTGAGAAAGAGAATTTTGTGATTAATGAAATAAGTGTTAAAGAAAGATAAGTGGTGAGTGAATTCTGATAACAATATATGTTAAAGTGTGAAATGATAATATAGTAAATTATAGTATTAGTAAATTTGGTAAATATATTGAATAGTCTCTCGATTTAAATGATATGTTCATGTAATTATATTAGTAATATTGTTACTATGAATTAAATTAAAGAAATGGTAAGATTTAAATTTATGGGTACTTACTAAGCTTTCACAAGCTTAGTACGTTATTTTTCAACTCATAGGTGAAAGATCAAATGGAAGTTTTCACACGATGTGGAAATCTCGACACATCTCATCACATTATCAAAACTTGGGAAAGTGGGGTATGAAATAAATTTCATGGTATAGAGTATGTCATGTACATAGATGAATTAATAAAGTACTAAAGAAAGTTTCTAGCAATTTAATATTTGAGTTTGATGTATTTGATAACAGAATTCACGTCGAGATGAGAATTAGACAGTGAGTGACGTCACAATCTAGGATCCTCGAAGTCACAATGTTAACCCAGAAGTTTTAAAATTTTACATTTTAATCTTTATTTGACTTTGGGTTAGTAAAAGAGCGTTTTAGCTCTTATAAAACTTGGATAATATTGCAAATCATGTTATAAGTGTGTAATAGTCTTAACAACATAAATGAAAAGGTTAAATTGAACGGTAATTTTTTGTAGTTGCTATGGCAACATATGTGACATCTTAGAGCTCGGATCCGATGATAGAGCCCGGTATGGGGTGTTTCATCACCCTATGAAAAATACAAAAACACTCTAAAAACATCCCCAAATCATCCTCATACGGCACCTATAAGTTTCAAATCATTTTAGAACATTTTCCAAACTTTTTTTAGCACAAAATCAAGTCCTAAACAAGTTTCAATCAATTTATAGATCAAAGACAACATGAAACATCTAAGCATGATTCAAATGACATTTGATTTCACAAATCAAAATGCTTTATGTACTTGCCAATATTTAACATATACCATATACTTAATATTAAAAAATTCAATCTTGATCAACAATGCGATGCTGCCAAGACAAAACTCCAAGTTTATCAGAAACAATCCTTTTATGTCACACTCGGTTTCTTTTAAATCTAGAAATTAGGGATAGTTGGGGGTTAAATTGAAAAAAACCATAAATTAGAAGCTTCTATTGGAAAATCAGGAAAAGTTAGTAACTAATTTGGATATGGTTGAAATCCAATGCTGGTTCAGTTGGATTCAAACAAGCTGGTTCCTTAGTATGTGACACAATGATTGTCAATAGATGGATTTTATATGGTTGAAGACCATGCAAGAAGGGTTATAAATAGATGGGAAATGACCTCTTGGGGAGAATTCTTCTCCCTTTTGTTTCATTTTCCTCTCTTCTTCATCTGTTTCATTGGTTGCTTCGAAGAAGAGATGGTTATGGAAAGCTTTGCATGGAGCGACAATCATGAGGGTTGAGTTAAGAAAGTAGATAATCGAGTGAACTGGTAAGGTTCTTAGTCCTTTGATAAACATAAGATTTAGAAAATAAAGTTAAGGATTTCATAATTATTTTAAGGGTTTTGTATGTTTCTAGGAAACTGAGTTTAAGTTGGAAATGCTAAGTTTAACTCATGATTTTCGTTATACTGCTTAGCTACTAGGAGAATTTGTAACATCCCGAAATAGGGCCTAAATGGAACAGTAGTTACGAAACCATGAATCTAAGATATAAAAGTTTATTTCAATTAATTTTATGATTTATCGAGTGGTTAGATGCATGTGTTAGAATACCGATAAGAAATTTCAGTGATTGCATGTCCGATTTGCACATTAGGGCTTAATTGCAAAAGTTGATAAATATGAATTCTAAATGCTAAGGGATTAAATTGAAGTGCATAATTGAAGCAAATGTCCTTAAATGGTAATTGGACCATTATATTTTCATGGAAAAAAATGGATATACATAGGTAGAAATAACTGAAAATTTTAATGAATGGCATTTTAGTGAAGTGTCAAATAAAAGAATTAAAAAGGGAAAAAGATGGAAAAAATGTGCTCATCTTCTTCCTTAGGCCGAATGTCAAGGGTTCTCCATAGTAGGGTTTGTTTCAAGCTTCCAAGCTCCATAGTAAGTGATTCCAAGCCCTATTTTTTAATGTTCTTTACGTTTTTGGAGTCCCAATAACTTGATTAAGCTTATTCTAGCAATAATTTAACCTAGGGTTTATATTTGGAAAAATACCCATAGGTGAAATGTGTTTATTTTGATGTTTTATGTTAGAATATGAAGCTTGAAATTATGTTAAACAACTTTTGCTAAGCGATTTTACGTGAAAACGAGTAAAACAACATAATCGGTAAAAATACCTAATGTTCATAAGTACATGTTAGAGTGAGAATTTGATGTTGTAACACCCTAAACCCGGCCTGGAAGTTTGGCTCGAATCCGGCGTGTCACATTGAAGTGTTTTTCGAAAACCATGTTTCCATTAAAAACCCTTCTTAATAATTAAAAACTTATACCATTTTAAACCTTGTTAGAAAGCCTCAACTGAATAACATTCTTAACAACTTTGTAAAAACCTTGGCAGTTGCGGAAGCTTAATTTAAAAACAATTGCGGATACGTGATGTTTTGAACAATAGTAGTTGCTTTGGAAAACCGTGTTCTAATACTAGCAATTATAAGAACAGTAAATAAAATTCCAAATTTGAAATCCATAAAATTACAACGGCTTTACTACAACCCACATAAAAACATTTAAAAGTAATAATCAAAACTGTAACATAAACAGTGTGTGTGGCTTCCTTCGAGCCCCTCGCAGCTCCGATCCGTCTAAGGTTGGAAATTACGAAAGGTTAATAAGCGGGGTGAGTTTACGAAAACTCAAGATGAAATCCCTACTATATAAAAGGAATCGGTCATATAAAAAGAATTAAAAGTCGGCCCCCCTACTTACGGTTTGATATCAATTGGGCCTTAGCCCATTTTAACAGACAGTACCAAATGGGCCTTAGCCCATTACAGAATAAGAAGCATTATCAGAACTAGAATCAAAATGAGAATTAGAATCAGAATCAGGTGATAGAATCAGAATCAGTATCAGGTGACAGAATCAGAATCATAATGTGAATGCAATCCCAACCCAATCCAGCCGTATACACCCCCGTACCAACCTTACACCATGTGAGGAGACAACTCGACCCACCCATCCGCTACACACCACAGAATTTGCAGCATGGCTTCCAGAATAGATATTGTAACAAAGTCACCAAATACAGATATTGTGGCAGAGCCACCAGAACAGATAATGTGGCAAAGCCACTTAACAGAATACGTGGCACAAAGCCATCGATAACTGCATTATGTTAGGCACATAGCCCTTGTAACGCCCCAAATTTCCGGGAATTCTGTAAAGGTTGTAAAATTTAAAATTATGTGTTCTGTTTTTTATGTGTAGGATTAATTATGTTGGTGGGCCTCTAGAAGGCCCAAGCTTAGGATAAAACCCAGTAGTTTTAATTAATTTTAAATCAGTAGGGAAAGGGTTACGATAAATTGGGCTTTTAGGAATTATCTGTGAAAAATGGATCACAAGGAAGCAAGTGGTAAAGTGGCATGTGGCCACTTGGGAAGGATGTAGTGGCGTGTGGAAGCTTGGGGAGGACCAGGTTCAAGTCACAATGACAACAAATTAAGTGATTAATTTTATGTACAGGAAAAGGAAGTAATGGGCTGAAATAAAAGTCATCGGGAAGAGTTTAAAAAGGTAAGGGATTGAATAAGGATAAAGATAAGGAGGAAATCTAGGAGCTGATCAAGGAGCAAGAGGTGGTGGCCAAGGGACTCTACCATGGGAAATTCGGCTAGGTATTGTAGTAGTGGGAATTTCGGCATTTGGGGTGTGTTGTGCCGAAATTCTGATCATCTTTTCTTCTCCTCTTTTCTTTATTTCTTTTTCTCCATCTACCTTCTCCTCTTCCTTCTCCATAGCCGAACCCTTCTATCTCTTTACTCTTCATCACATCCTTAATCTTTTTATTTTTAGCCTTATAAGCCGAACATCATAAAAAGCCGAAATCTCGAAAGCTTGATTCTTTTTGTGCCGATTTCATTTAACCAAAACCACATCTCTTTTCTTCATCATTTGTGGCCGATTCACTAGCCCTCTAAAACCTCAAGTTTTGACGACAAGACCATAGCAAAAACCCTCTCGTTTTACCTTTCTAAACACAAGTTGCAAAAAGCCGAAAACCCCACATTAAAAGGGGCTTGGCCGAATACTGAAGTCACTGAAAGCTCGACTTTTGTTATCATCTGAGGGCTTAGATCTACATCAGGATCGAGTGGGAAACTCATTGGAATCAGTCATTAAGGAATCGATGGTAAGTCTTCGCCAAAACTTAGTCTTCTTACATATTTTAGGAAAAGCTGAAATCCCTAAAAGTTAGGGAGGTTGTCGATTTGGACTTGTAACCCTGAGGGGTCGTAATAACTATTTTGTTTTGGTAATAGCATTAGAGGCGGTTGATCAAGGGCTTGGACAGGTGGAACGATCGGATCTTTGGAGTTAACCATCTTTCGGCAGTAAGGTAAGAGCAATAAGGGTTTTTTGCATGTTTGGCTGAATGTGGTAAGGGACTAGATACTTAATTGTATTTTTGATATTTGGAGTAATAGTAAGTGATTCAATTGTAGGCAGTTCGAGTGTAGATCTCGACGAGGAAATCCCAAAAATAGGTGTGTAACTGACACCCTTTCATAGGCTAGATCGGCAAAAGCCGAAAAGCCGAAATACCGAAAAACTGGTATTTTGGGCACTTGCGAGTGTGTGAATGCTCGTGAGACGTATGGGTAATTATTACTGGTAATCGGAAGTGATAAAACTGCAGTACGCTCGATTTCGTGCGTTTTGATATTTTGGGCTTATTGGGCCAAAACTGGGTTAATGGGCCAACGGGCCCAATTCGGTAAGAACACTCGGTAAGTGTTTCCGGCTAAACGTAATGGTTACAATATGCATGAAAACCTTAGAAATAGTTAGATTTACTAGAATACCCCTATGTATGCAAAATTACCATTATACCCCTATGTGTGCAAAATGACCTTTATACCCCTAGAGTTAATTTTGTCTGAAAAGCATGATGAATTAAATCTGTATGATGTATGCCATGAATGAATATTTGTTGCATGGGGACATGGGTTATATTATGGAGGAAGCGTCCTGGTGGCTATGCCATAAATTATCTATTCTGGTGGCCTTGCCACGTATATCTGTTCTGGTGGCACTGCCACAAAATATCTGTATCTGGTGACTTTGTCACATTTTCTGTATTTGGCAGCCATGCTACATATTTTTGTGGCGTGTAGCGGTTGGGTGGGTCGAGTAGTCTCCCCACATGGTGAAAGGATGGTATGGGGGTGTATGTGGTTGGATATGGTTGGGTTTCTGCATAAGCATGATATATCTGTTCTGATCTGTTCTGGGCCTATGGGCTTTATTTTGATATCTGTTCTGGGCTGAGGCCAACTTATTCTGTCTCTGTGGTTTGAACTGATTTAGGCTATGGTTGGGTTGAATTACATACTGAGTTTTCCAAAACTCGCCCTTTATTTTCATCCTCGCAGGTAATCCTCAACCATAGTGGGCTTGGAGTTGTGAGGGATTTGGACTGGCCACATGTTTCTACAAACCTGGTTTCTTTCTGGTGAACTGGGCGTCCTTTTAATTTCATCTATGGTTTTGGGTTTTAAGTGTAATAAGGCCTTTTAATTATTTTTATGGTTTTGTTTTACTTTTATTATTTTATTTTACTATGATAAAAAAACTATGATAACTAAGGAAAATGGATTAGCTTTAGGACGCGTTTTCAAAAACATCAAGGGATTTCAAAATAACACGATTACAAGTAAGACTTCCGCTAAGCAAACGTTTTCAAACTTAATCATTTTCTTAAGATAGACATAACCAGACGGTTTTCTCAAAATTATACGAGTCGTTAAGGTGTGGCAATGGTGGTATGCATGTCTAGGATTGGATCCGAAGGGAGCTTGGTACTTAAACAGTCCGACGGACTCACCTCCTCTTCTTCTTGGTTTCCTATCTGGTGCACAACTTCTATTCACTTTAACCTGCTTTAGAAAGTATCTTTTACAACCCCAACTAAGTTTTCCAAACTAAGTAAAACGGAACGTTTTGAACGCATCGATGTGGCGCACCGGATCCGGTCATAACGTCTAGGCCGAGTTTGGGGTGTTACAGCCCTCAACTAGAGTAACATAACCGGCACACAGCCCTAGGTAAATGTGATCGACACAGAGTCGTCAATAATCATATGTTGGCGCATAGCCTTAGGCAAATACGTTTGGCACACAGCCATAATCAGATTGGCACAGAGCCATATGTAGGTTGGCACAAAGCCATAATCAGAAGGCTTTAAGCCATCGGTAGTTGTATCATGTTAGGCACATAGCCATCAGTGACGGTAATATAGTCGGCACACAGCCTCGGGTAAATATGACCGGCACTCAACCATCGATCAGTCCATAGTTGTCTTAGGCGTCCCGTGCGACCTTATCAAACCAGTATGAATATACGGCTCTTAAGCCTTCAGTGGATCCACAGTCGTCAAGCAACCACGCGATCCTAACAGATCAGATTTTCCTTCGTACATAATCCCAACCCATACAACATGTCATGTATGCAGAATGTCACGCCCATATTTGAATCAAACAATCACAGTCAATTCATTCATATCACCAACATATATTCACAACCAAATCCGTCAACCACACAGTCCAAGTCAGTCACTTGCCCACAAGGGCAAAATAGTCATCTAACACCTTAGGGGCAGAATGGTAATTTTACCCCACAAGGGTATCTCGGTAATTCTACCATACAGGGGTATTTCAGTATTTCTACCCTACAAGGGTATTTCGGTAATTCTATCCTACAGGGGTATTTCAGTAATTCTACCCTACAGGGGTATTTCGGTATTTCTACCCTACAAGGGTATTTTGGTATTTCTATCCTACAGGGGTATTTCAGTAATTCTACCCTACAGGGGTATTTCTGTATTTCTACCCTACAAGGGTATTTCGATAATTCTACCCTACAAGGGTATTTCGGTAATTCTACCCTATAGGGGTATTTCAGTAATTCTACCCTACAGGGGTATTTCGGTATTTCTACCCATAAGGGTATTTCAGTATTTCTACCCTACAAGGGTATTTCGGTAATTCTACCGTATAGGGGTATTTCAACAATTCTATTCTACAGGGGTATTTCGGTATTTCTACCCTACAAGGGTATTTCGGCATTTCTACCCTACAAGGGTATTTCGGTATTTTTACCCTACAAGGGTATTTCAGTAATTCTACCCTACAAGGGTGTTTCAATAATTTTGTAAATTGAGGGTAAAATGGTAATTCTGTAAATCGGGGGTACTTTGATAATTTTACAAGTCGAGGGTATTTTAGTAATTTTACAATCGACGGTATTTCGATAATTTTATAAACTGGGGGACTTTGGTAATTTTACAAGTCGAGGGTATTTCGGTAATTTTACAAATTGAGGGTATTTCAGTAATTTTACAAATTGAGGGTATTTCAGTAATTTTACAATCGACGGTATTTTGGTAATTTTACAAATCGAGGATATTTGGGTAATTTTATAAACCGGAGGTATTTCAGTAATTTGGTAAACTAAAGTATTCTAAACAGGGATAACAATACGAATGGGCCTAAAGCCCTTCTCGGCCCAAATGGGCCGACACGCTCATGTGGCCCTTTTAGCCCAAATCTAGCCACAGATATGAGATTCACCTAGCCTAGTCCAATATTTACTACACAATCAAACAACTTATCCAATGGGGCCCATAGGCCCATTGGGCCCACATGGCCCCTTTCGTCCCATCGCGGCCCGAAGTAGCCATCCTACAGCTAAAGTAGTGAGAAATACACATCTGATAGGAGACTGGAGTTAATCCGCGCTTCGAGCACTCTTAGCCGACGCCCAACCCAAACGAGCACGTCATAAAGCGAAAGGGATCAGCCAAGAAAGGTACCTTTACTCTCCTTATGGTTCTCTCTATTTAAAGCTAGCTTCGCATCCACTCTTATGTTAGCTTCTCAATGTGGGATCCCTCAATCATCAGAGTTTAAATTCAACACCAACTCTTGCCCCCCCTGTTAGCAAAATAAATGCTTTTTGGTTGCCATGAGTTTCGAACCCTGGATCTCCTTGCCAACTCTATGACGCCACCTTCCTGCCTCTTATGTGGCGCTACTTGGCCACTAGACCACAAGGCTTTTTGTGGTACAATTTCTCCAACAATATTCTTAAGGCCTACCTACTACACCTAGAGTTTGATTCACCTTAAACCAAAATTTTTGCTAGAGTCCAGGTTTGAACTTAGGACTTCTCCAACACTTCTTAGCACACTTAACCACTAAAATAAGCCTTCATTAACGAAATTTACATGCACAACAAAATATTATAAGTTGCCTTCAATCGCTTCCATGTTCAAGGCCCAAAGCTTCTAGTCCCAAATTCAAGGTGTTACAGATGTTGCCATAGAAGGGAAAAATTATCAACATGTCATAAAACATAAGAAAATAGGATGAAGTTTAATTTCTGAGCCTTGGGGAAAAAGTGTAAATATGTAAAAGTTTAAGGGCAAAAGTGTAATTTTTCCAAAGTTTGAGTCAAGGACTGTTTTAATAAATGTGAGTGTTAAATAAGCTAAATTTTTTATTATAGATCAAGAAGAACAAAATTTGGAGTTAGATCGGGGAAAGAAAAAGATAGTGGACTAAATCGATATAGTTGATCGTATTTTGTTTCGAGGTACGTTTGCTGTAAATAAATGCAGTATTCTATTATTTTATGTTAATGTTGTTAATTTCCAGCAGATGTATATTTATTTTATGAAATTATTCAAAGAAGACTCAAGCATGAATTGACGGAGAAGTGATTTCAGAAAATCCCGGTTGAACTTTAGGAATGTGTAGGATACAAATGTCATGACATTAGGGTTTAAGGATACCATGTAAGACCATGCAAACGCATGGCAATTGGTAAGGTTTCTAAGGCAAGGATACCATGTAAGACCATGTCAAGACATGGCATTGATAAGTTACTATAAGGAAAAGGTCCCATGTACGACCATGCCAAGGCATGACATTGGTGAGTTCATAAGGCAATGATACCATGTAAGACCATGTCGAGACATGGAAATGGTAAGTTTCAAAAGGATACCACATAAGACCATGAAAAGTCATGGAAATGGTAAGGTACCTCTGTATCCTTTTTATTCCAAGTGGTTTAATGAGAAAATTTAAAGAGAATATCAAGGTAAGGTAAGGTAAGACGAGTTATACTAAAAAGGTAAGACAAGTTCATGCTAGAAGAGAAAAGGTAAGTATATAATGTTCATGTATGCTTGATAAGGAAAAAGGTAAGTAAAATGTATTAATAAATTTGATTAAGTAAGTAAGTATTTAAGTAAGTGAGTATGTGAAGAAGTTTAAAATATGTCTATGACAATTAATGAAGTTGCATTAAGTAGTATCATGCCAAATAGTAAGATAATTCTTATGAATGTTGTTATTTATTTGCATGAAAACTTACTAAGCTTAATGCTTACCCCCTTTATTTTCCTCCTTTTTATAGTTTTGTCAAGCTAACTCAGGGATCATAATGTACGTCAGAGGTCTGGGCACACTATCACAAGGATTATTTTGGTATAGCTAGACGTTTCATTTTGAGTATTGCATGTATAGGATCGTAGCCATTTTGTGTGTATGATCTTATGATATGGCTAATGAATGGTATGTAAATGATTGATAACGATTAGCTATTGGAATGACTAATCAAGGACATGTTTAGTGTTATGTATGCCTAAATGCTAGTTATTCCATGGAAATTATGAAAAAGGTGAAATTAGCTTTAAAACAGTATTGGGCAGCAGTAATGACGTGAATTTGAAAAATCACTAAAAATAGTAGAATTGGATTTAGATAGTGAATGAGGTATAGAATTAAATATTATTGAGTCTGTTTTCATATGAAAGAAGCATAGTAAATAAATGAGTTTTATTTTATGAGATATTTAAATTTTGGTGAGACAGGGTCAGAGTGATTTCTAAATCCCCTGTTCTATTTAGAAATTCACTAAAAATTGTAAAAACATAATCAGGAGCTATACTTTATGTGTATAGATTCCTTGTTGAGTCTAATTTTAAGATAAATAAACTTCATGGTTATTTGAATTTTTTACAGGGAGAAAATTAATTCGTAGTGAACAGAGGTCAGAGTAGCAAAACACTGAAACAAGGGAAAATTTAACTAATAAAATGCACTAATTGACTTGACCAAAAATTCTGAAACAAATTTAGTAAGAAGATATATGAATCTAGTTTCAGAGAAAGTTTATGGATTTGAATTTTGAGTCTCGTAACTCGAGTAATGATTTATTTAGAGACTCTGACACAGATGGACAATTTATTTATGAAAGATGAAATAAATTGTTTTGATTTGTTTAAGTGATCGAAAATTTTTTATTGATTCCGGTTTGTTCCTGAACCATTTCAATTTCATGTTCTAGGGTATCAAGGACCCTTTTTAGGGACAGATTGAATGAATGAAACTAAATTAATTTTAAAAGAAAATTTTTATTCCCCGAATGTGACACCCCTATCCCGTATCCGTCGCCGAAATATGTAAGGGGCATTACCTGACAAACAAAACATTTCAAACCAATGTAGAATCATAGATATCATATAACATCATTTCCTAAGCAATCATCTCTTAAGATGGTCTACGAGACCTAAAATGTACTTTTAGGAAAGGTCTGGACTAACTACTAAAGCATATAAGTAAAATTTAACAGTAAAGATTCATAGCCGTTTCATAAATAATTCATAAGCTTAACCATGCTCCTTTGTTTGCATATATGTCATGCTTCATTTCCAAATTCCATACATATTTCACAGAGACAAAGTCTTTCATATTCAGAAATTTAATACGATATAAATGTACGTGTATAGGTTATACATTTCATATACTCATTCTCATATTTCGTACGCTATCATCAGACGGTCCAGAAACGCTACAGATACTCGCAAACAAGTACAAAGCTGACGTCCCGGACGTGGTCTTACATGTAATTCAATATCGATGCCTCTGTCCTAGACAGGGTCTTACATGAAATCAGGTATGATGCCAATGTCCCAGACATGGTCTTATACGTAAATCTCAACCGAGTCCTGTGTCCCAAACACGGTCGTACACGATATCTCAGTTAGATGTTAATGTTCTTTTAGAACCATACAGAGCTTTTCGGATACTAACATATTGTCAGACTTTACTCAAAAGATATTCATCAGGCTCTCAAGGCCATCCAATATAGATTGCAGTTTATATATGTGGAAATTAGTCAATTTAACACATAATTGTAATTTGACTTACCTCATACGAATTTTGGACGGAACGAGTCGACTATTCAACTATTTTCGACTTCCCTCGATCTAAGTCCAATTTTCTTTTCTCTTGATCTAATACAATACAAATTCAACCATTCAATCATTCATTTCATTCAAAAGAATCCATATACACACATTTGGGCACTTTGCATTTTAACCCTTACATTTTCACACTTTGACAATTTAGCCTATTTTTCACAAAATCACAAATATGCACAATTCACCAATACTATAGCTTGGCTGAATATGCAAAACTTCCATACAATCCCAAATAACATATTAATTCACAATTTAGTCCTTCAAAACCTCATTTTCATAATTTAGACTAAATAACTCTATTCCATAAAAAATTCAAAGAACAAAGTATGATAACCTCAAATATATCTTTCATAATCCATATAAAAACATCACAAAGCTCATATAATCATCAATGGAACATTTCATAATCTTCAACAAAAATAGAAATTCAGACATGGGTTTTGAAGAACATGAAGCAACGATCTTAGAAATGTAGAAATTATCAAAAACTATGTTAAAATTGTACCTTAATCAAGCAATCAAAGTGCTGAAACCTAAAATGGCTTTCTCATTTTTCTTTTTCTTTGATTTTTGGCTATATGCATGATAATATGCCCAATTTCATGTTTTCATTTTATTATAATATACATTAATATGCACTTTACCATTTTAACCTTATTAAAATAACATTCTCAACATATAATGGATGTCCAACAATGTCCACTACCATTTAAAATGGTTTATTTGATATGCAAGGACATTACTTTAAAAGCCAAGGCCTCTATTAACAAATAGTACGGAACATTTGCATTTTACGTGATTAGGTCCTTTCTCATAATTAAGCACAAAAAAAGAAAAATTAAATCACAGAAATTTCACAGACATAAATTCACATATCACAAACACAGAAAATAATATTAAAATATTCTTTCAGACTCTGATTTGTGGTCCCGAAACTACTATTCAGACTAGGGTCAAAATCAGACTGTTACATCGAATTAGTAAGCTAAGTCCGATAACACCTTGTGCTCGACTCCGGCGACGGTCTTGGGTAAGGGGTGTTACAGAATTGAAGCTCTAGCATTTGGAAAAACTAGGTTGGCGAGACAAAGCAATATCAAGTGAGTGTTTAAACTCCATATATTGGCGTACTCCACGTTAGTATGTTTTATTGGTCAAATGCCTATGCTTGTATGCTTAACAGGATAGATGAAGTTAGGATTGGGAGATTAGAAATTATGTTAGATACTGCCATACAGAGTTACTGTGTGCAAACGTGATGTGTGAAGCTCTGGGCCTTGTGGAGGGGACATTGCGGTGTTTTAGCATCAAGGTATAAGAAAAACGAAATGGAGGAATGGGTAAATGAATAGGATAATGGAATTCCGTTACAATACCACCATACAGGAATTCTTAGTGTAAACTGTGATGAGTGAAGCTCTAGGCCTTGCAGAGGGGACACTTTGGTGTTTGAGTATCAAGGTTTACGTGAACCCGGTTACAAGTTGATTCATGATTTTATGTGCCCGATCATCTAAATATTTACTTACTCAAAAGATGGGTGAATTACAAACAAGAAAGATAAAAAAAGAGTTAGATAATGTATATAACTTAAGAATAAAAAATGAACAAGAAAAGAATTGACATTATATGACAATGCGACCCAAATTCTATAAGGTTGTTTAACACTCACAAAGTTTGGGGATGGGTAGAACCTTAAACTGCTATCTATAATGAGATAGGAACCAAAGGTATAAGGCTGATCACCACAATTTGTGATAGTGAACAAAGTGTTAAGATCAGTTTTGGCAGACACCACAAGAAAGGATTCTTGATAAGTTCAGAAGTTCTTGAACAACAAAGAGAGTTAACTCAAATATGACTTTATAACATAATGGTCTAACCTTCTACAATGGTTAAAAGCGAAAATTTACAGAAAAACATAAGGGTAAATGAATGGCAACAAATCAGCAATTAATATTGTTTCTAGAACTTCACAAAAACATTAAAATGTTCTCTTCAACCAAACAACCCATGAAGCTTTATAAGTTCGTTCATTAAGTCCTTGACCATCCATGCACTTAAAATCAATATGGGTGGTTGGAATGACGAAAATGTGCACATACATACTAAAGTAACTAACCTCTTGAACATATTCATATTCCTATGTGAATTCAAATGATTAATTAATTTTCATAAGCAAGTATAAGTTAAGTGAAGTAACAACATAATCTTATATTGAAACAATTTAATCACAATTGTAACACCTCAAACCCGGCCTATAAGTTATGGTCGAATTTGGCGATGTCATATTGAAGTGTTTTTTTTCAAAAAATAAAATTTCGATGAAAAGCCCATTCTAGGTTAAACCTCTTTGTGATTTTAACGAAAATTTAGGACGTCTCATTCGTTGTTAAAACTCAAGTTGTTTAGCAAAGGGTTAATAATATTAATTTGTAATTACATTTTAAAACATTGTTTATTGCGGAAGCTTTTAAAATATGTTGCTTAAACGTGGTGTTTTGAAAAATATTTATCTTTTGAAAACCCACATCCTACTACTAACAGGTATGAATCAAAATATATAAAATCCCAAATGAAATGTTAAAAATATTTAAAGAGGCCTTATTACATAGCAAATAATCAAATTAGATTACTTATAAATAAAATGTCGAATGTGTAAGCTATTGCAGTTGTGTGGCCACCTTCGAGTCCCTCGCAGTACCAATCCTCCCAGGGATTACCTATGCAAAAAAATAGTAGGGTGAGTTTATGAAAACTCAATGTGTAATCCCTAAGTACAAACAGTCAGTCATACAGTAGGCAAATATAGTTTGGGCTTAAGCCCATATCAGTAACAGTTCAGTTTCAGTTAGGGTGTTAGCCCATTAAGGTATCAGTATCAGTGTGGGCCTTAGCCCATTTCAGTAACAGTAACAGTACAGTGATACAATCAGAAATCCTACCCAACCAACCTCTTCACTCCACTCCGTCCAGCCCTACATTCCATGTGGGGATAAAATCAACCCACCCATCCCTACACTCCAAAATAACACTAGTTGTGGCACTAATAGTATTTGTAGCAGAGCTACTAGTACAGTACACTTCCTCCAATAATAATAAACCCATCCTTATGCAACATATCATAATATCATGCATGTATGCAACATACATAAAATGACATGCTTAATCAATCATACATCTTATAAGGGCATAATAGTCATTTTACCATATAGGGGCATAACAGTCATTTATCAACTTGGGGTCTAGGTATGCTTACCGTTCCAACAGTAGGTCCACAGTCGTCTCGGGTGACCCGTGCAACCCTAACAGTCAAAAAGTGAAAGTGGGCCTAAGGCCCATAATGCGGGCTCATGTGAGCCCACACGCCCGTACGACACAGCCCAGCTCAATATTCTCCACACTTTCATGTGATTTACCCGTGTGGGGCCCACACGGCCCATTTCAGCCCAACATGGCCCAAATCAGACTTGGCCCATGAAATCACTCATGGCCGGCCTCAACAATCTTATGCCCACATCTAGGCATTCGGTTTACCATACGAGCAAGCGCACACTCGTGTAGCATCGTCGGTCACTTATTTCAACTTTTATCGATTTACGAGTAGTAGTGTTTTACACACCTTACTTCTATTTGCCAAGAGAATAAACTTCTCCCACCTATGAACCCTACATTTAATAATAATCTTCAATTAATCACTTAATCGAATACCCAATCAGATGCACACAACTAACCCAATCGTTGAATCCACATAATAATGTACCTTCGAACAAGCTACGAGAGGGGATCCGTCCACCCTAACACCAACAGAGGATCTTTTCCCTCTCCTTCGACAAGCTTTTGTGCACCAACTAAGCATAGGTAAGCACTTAATAAGTCAGAATCAAAATAATACTATTATACTACTCTGAAATCGTCTAATCGTTAACCCTCTTACCTTGATGGGACAACCGAAGTCTTTTTTACCCTATCAGTCGAGAGAGGACGATCACACAAGCTCTCGGTTACAACCTGTAAATCAACCAACCTCCTGTTAATGCCTAATCGAAAGCATAGTTTGAAGCAAAGCAAGAGTTAGTATTATCAAAACACCAAATCGGGCACTTGAAACTACCCTCAAAATCAACAGAGAGCAACGGGAAGAAGATCGACACAGTGAGGGTCCAAGTAAAGGGTAGAATTTGGTCAAAAACAACCAATTGAGAGAGCAAGAAAGGAAGGGGAAATCAGTCAAGAAGTAATCGATTGAGAGAGATAGAGAAGGAGAACAATCGGTCTATAAGAACAAGGGAAGAAAATAAGGAGAGAATAAGCTAACAAAGCCGAAAGAGTTGAGAGAGAGAAGGGAGGTATTCGACTAACAACAAGGCAAGAAGAAAAATGTGATCGCTAAAGAGGTAGAGGGAGAAAAGCACAAATGGTCAGTAGGACACTGAAATTGAAGAGCAAAACCGAAAATGGACAAAATGAAAAGTACCCACAAAATCCCCTAGCAGAATTTGACTACTAATGAAATGAGTGAAAATAACCCGACACCACTTGTTAGAAGCTAAAATAAAAAGAGAAAAGAACCCAAAAATGTTCCCCCAAAACCTGAAATAGCATACTAAAACCTACCCACAGCCGAAATTCCTAAGTGGGAAAAGTACCTATCCAGCTACAACTCCACCACTTTCAAATCCTATATAATATCCTAAAATCACTCCACCATTATCTTCTCAACCACCACATTCAAACTCTACTCAACTATCAGTGTTTCAGTCAACCCTAACTTCCCACAAGGTAAGAGCAGCAAAATAAATACTCCTCTGCGCATGGTTGGACTCGAATTCAAGACCCTTAGGCATTACAACACGCCACTATCCCTTAGGCCAGCTGGCCTTTTCTGTCATGTTTTAATCTTTTTTATTTAAGAAGCCTACCGACTAGAGACAGGTTTTATTCCATTAAAAACAAAATCAAGCCAAGGCTTGAACTTAGGACTCCCCCAACACTTCATAGGACACTTAACCACTGAAGCAAGCATGCATTTATGAAACACAACATACAAGAATAATAATATAAGATTTAGGGCGTTACAACTCTATCCTCCTAAAAGAAAATTTCAGCCTCGAAATTTACCTGGTCAAAATAGGTGAGGGTATTATTGTCGCATTGCCTCCTTGGGTTCCCATGTGGCTTCCTCCGAGCTGTGATTACGCCAAAGTACCTTAACCCGTGGGATAGACTTCTTCCTTAACACTTTTACATCATGCTTTAGAATCTGAACTAGCTCCTCCTCAAAAGTCAGATCTGGTCTAACCTCAATCTCCTCAGTCGAGATAACATGCGTGGGATCAGAGTGGTAGCGCCTCAACATAGAGACGTGGAGTACATTATGAATCCAGTCTAACTTTGGAGGCAACTCTAACTGATAGGTAACTGGTCCCACACACTTCAGTATGCGGTAAGGCCTAATGAACCTAGGGCTCAATTTACCCTTTTGTCCAGACCTCAATACCTTTTTTCAAGGCAAGACCTTGAGAAAAATGAAGTCCCCCAACGGATACTCAACCTCCTTACGCTTTAGATCCGCATACGACTTCTGTTTGTTTGATACTACCTTTAGTCGATCCTGAATTAATCTAACTTTATCCTTAGTATCAGAGACCAATTCAGGGCCCAGTACACACCGTTCGCCTAACTCAGTCCAACACGAAGGAGTATGAGCTGCCATCTGTATGCTCGACTGATAGCTGTTGTTATAGGCAAACTCAACTAATGACAAGTAGTCCTCCCAACTACCTCGTAAATCTATCACACAACTCCTTAACATGTCCTCTAGTATCTGAATCACCCCACTCCGACTAACCATCTGTCTAAGGATGGAACGCAGTACTGAAGTCTAACCTTGTACCCAAAGCCTCGTATAACTTATTCTAGAACTGAGATGTGAAGCGAGGATCTCTATTCGATATTATGGAAATTGGTACCCCATATAGTCTCACTATCTAAGCCACATATAGGTTAGCCAGCTTCTGTAACGAGTAATCGGTATGGACTGGTATGAAATGGGCAGACTTGGTAAATCGATCCATGATTACCCATACTGAATCCTTTTTAGAAAGTGTTAGGGGCAGCCCACTAACGAAGTCCATAGTTACTCTCTTCCACTTCTAAAGTGGAATCTTAACTGGCTGAAGCAACCCTGAAGGTAACTGATGTTTAGCCTTAAGCAGCTGGCAAGTCAGACATTAGCTCACAAAATCAATAACTTCACGCTTAAGACTTGGCCACCAATATAACTCACGAAGGTCTCAGTACATCTTATTCCCACTGGGATGCATAGCATAAGGGCTACTATGCGCCTCTCACAATATAGACTGCCTCAGATCAGTATACTTTAGTACGTAGACTCTCCCACGGAAACAAAGTACCCCTTCACTATTCAGTCTAAGATTTGATGTCCCTCCACTCTCAATCTGTCGGAACTGAAAACTCAGTGACTTATCCTCCAACTGTTTACCCTTAATTTTCTTAACCCACGTCGGTTTAACTTGGAGCTCAACCAACAAGCTACCATCATCGTATAAACTAAGACGAGCAAACATCGCTCTCAGATTAGTCATAGTCTTTTAGCAGCTCAATCCATCTACGTTGCCTAAGATTCAGCTCCTTCTAAGTAAGGAGATACTTGAGGCTCTTATGATTAGTGTAAATGATACACTTCTCCCCATACAAGTAATGCCTCCAAATTTTTAGTGTGAATAACATTGCGGCTAACTCCAAGTCGTGCATCGGATAATTTGCCTCATGTATCTTAAGTTGACAAGACGCATATGCAACCACCTTACCATCTTGCATCAACACACATCCTAACTGAACATGTGATACGTCGCTATAAATAGTGAATTCTTTCCCAGACTCTAGCTGTATCAAGACAGGGGCCTCAGTTAGAACATTCTTAAGCTTCTCAAAACTCTCTTGCTGCTTATCAGTCTAGTCAAATGGCACCCCTTTACGCAACAACTTAGTCAGAGGTGCAGCAATCAACGAAAACCCCTCTACAAAATGTTTATAATACCTTGCTAGACCTAGAAAATTTTGAATTTCAGATACCTCTTAGGCAACTGTAACACCCCAAACCCGGCCTAGATGTTACGGCTGAATCTGGCGATGTCACATTGGGTGTTTTTCGTGAAGTATTATATCGATGAAAACTCTTACTAAATATTTAACCTCTTTATGTGTTTTCATAGAGGGTCGTTTAGAAAAATGCTAATCATATTAAAATTGATATTACTTTTTAAAACATCGTTGTTGCAGAAGCTTTTAAAATATGTTGCGTAGACGTGGAATTTTTGAAAAACAGTTACCTTTTTGAAATCCCATCTTTTTCCTATAACTAGCAGTTTATGTCAATGCAAGTAAAAATCCCAAATAAAAAGTTAAAGCTTTAAAGAGGCCTTATTACAAAAAAATAACCCAAATTAAATTACTTAAATAAAAAGGCAAAAAATGAAAGCATGAGCAGTTGTGTGGCCACCTTCGAGTCCCTCGCAGCACCAATCCATCTAAGGGTTACCATGCAGATAAGCGAAGAGGCGAGTTCTGAAAACTCAAAGTGTAATCCCTTAATAAACAAGCAATCAATCATACAGATGAACAAAATAGTCCGGCCTAAGCACAGATCGATATGATTCGATTTGATTAGGGCCTTAGCCCATTACAATGCTGATGTCGATGTGGGGTCAGAGCCCATTTCATCTGAAATAGTCATGCAATAGTAATCAATGCGATATGATGTCGGTCAAGATAATAGCTTAAACAGTATCAAGTCCTACCCAACCAACCTCTACACTCCACTCCGTCCAGCCTTACACTCCATGTGGGGATAAAATCAACCCACCCGTCCCTACACTCCAAAATAGCACCAATTGCGGCATTAAACAGTGTTTATAGCAGAGCTACCATTATAATAGGCTTAAAGCCATCAGTGATTTGCAGCATCAGTGATTTGTAGTAGAGCTGCCAGTACAGTACACTTCCTCCAATCATATAAAAACCCATCCCCATGCAATGCATCATGCAACATGTCATAATATTATACATGTATTCAACACAGTTACAATAGCATGCTAAAATATAAACATGCATCACATAGGGGTGAAACAATCATCTTACCATAAAAGGGCAAAACAGTCATTTTACCACATAAGGGTAAAACAATCATTTTACCTCATAAGGGCAAAATAATCATTTTACCATATAAGGGCAAATCAGTCATTTTATCCTATAAGGGCAAAACAGTCATTTTACCTCATAAGGGAAAAATAGTTATTTTACCATATAAGAGCAAAATAGTCATTTTACCCTATAAGGGCAAAACAATCATTTTATCACAGAAGGGAAAAACAATCATTTTATCTCATAAGGGCAAAATAGTCATTTTATTAATTTAGGGTCTAGGCATACTTACTGACCCAACAGTAGGTCCATAGTCATCTCGGGTGACCCGTGCAACCTTAACAGTCGAACAGTAAAAATGGGCCCAAGGCCCATAATGTACGTCCATGTGGGCCCACACATCCGTGTGGCCCACATCGCCTAGAAATGGGCTTGACCATGTAGATTATACAGCCTGACCCAATATTCTCCACACGTTCGTGTGGTTTACCCGTGTGGGGCCCACAAACCTGTGGGGCCCACACGGCCTATTTTGGCCTAACATGACCCAAAGCGGCCTAAGCCCACGAAATCTCTTATGGTAGCCTCTACGATCAACTGCCCGCGTTTATGCGTTCAGTTTACCACACGAGCGAGCATACGCCTGTGTAGCACTAACATTCACAATTGTCGGCTTTTGCCAATTTACGATTTTGGCAATTTACACACCTGTTTTTGAAAACGTGCGAATAGTTCCCAAGTACACCAACCTATATTCAAATACAAAACATCATTAATCTTTTTAACAACAGGATTAGCAATCCTAATCTATATCACTTAACAAAACGGTATCTTATCACTTGCCTAAACTAATCGATTAGGGTTGGCACACCTAACCCGTTGCAAGAAACTAATCACTTGCTCCACAATGATAACCTACGTTCCAACTGACATTGATTAACATATATTCCCACGATCAGTCTACCCTCAACCAGTCACACGATACTCCAGAAGTAAGGCTAGCAACACGACACCCTTAGCAATAAACGACAGTAAGGAAATCATTAGAATGAGAAATTATTATGGTAGGGAGAGGGAGAGAAAATAGAGAAGAACTGAGTGCACCCACCGATTGGTCGATTATCAATTGTCAAAACTAAAAACAAAATGGAGAGAAAAAAGATATGAAATAATCGACTTAAGTATCTAGAAGAAAAGGTGATACGAGAAAAGGATTGAGAGAGAGAAGAGAAAAGAAGAGGAGAGGAAATATTTGACCAACACTAAAGCAGGGTATTTGGCCAAAGATCGCAAGGGAGAACACGCAAGATGGAAAAGTAGAGTAAGAAAGGGAGTCGGCTTAACAAAAGAATGACCGAAAGGAAAAACACGATCAAAACCTGCAGAAAACCTGAATGGTCAAGGAAATGTTCGGCCTTAAGAAAGAAGTGAAAAGATCCCAAAACAAAAGACAGAAACCAAAATGGAGAGAATAATACTAACCAGAGCCAAATTCTTTGAGTGTTGGGAGTCCAAAATCAGCACAACTCTCCCACTCCTCTCCAAATCCTGAATTTTCCTCCTCAAATTCTCAAACCATCTACACCATCCCTTGATCCCCTCCTCGAATCTCTCCAACCTACTAGTTTGAACTCCCTTCAAACTCCTTAGAGTTTTGGTCAACCTAGGGCACTCCCATACTCATAGCAAAATAAAACACTCCTTTGCGCATTGTAGGATTCAAACTTCAGACCTCATGGAACACTCCACACGCCAATTTACCCCTAGACTAGTAGGTATTTTATGTCATGAAATACCCACATTTATTTATAAGCCTACTAACTAGAGACAAGGTTTATTCCTTTAAAAACAAAACTTTTGCATAAGCCAAAGCTTGAACCCAAGACTTCTCAGACACTTCCCAGAACACTTAACCACTAAACCAGATACACAGTTGTGTCACTTTTTTGCTCAACTAAATATTTATATGCAACCTCCTAACTATTCCCATGCTTAAGACCTAATACTTCTAGGCGTAAAATTTGGGGCGTTACAGCGGCTTCCAATCTAGAACATCTTTAATTTTTTGAGGATCAACCCTAATCCCTTCAGCAGATACCACATGACCCAGAAATGCTACCTCTCTTAACCAGAACTCACACTTACTAAACTTGGCGTACAGTTATTTCTCCCTCAGTATCTGCAGAACAACTCAGAGATGTGCATCATGTTCATCTTCAGTTCTTGAATACACCAGGATGTCGTCTATGAAACCCACTATGAACCGGTCCAGATAGGACTGGAACACTCAGTTCATCAAATCCATAAAAGCCGCTGGTGCATTTGTCAGTCCAAATAGCATCACTAGGAACTCATAATGACCATAACGAGTCCTAAATGCTGTCTTGTAAACATCAATCTCTTTGACCCTCAGTTGTTGGTACCCCGATCGATGATCAATCTTAGAGAAAACTGAAGCTCCTTGGAACTGGTCGAATAGATCGCCTATCATCGGTAGGGGGTACTTGTTCTTAATAGTTAATTTATTCAATTGCCGGTAATTGATGCACATACGCATGGATCCATCCTTCTTTTTCACAAACAACATCGGTGCTCCCCATGAAGACACACTAGGTCGGATGAACCCTCTATCCAGTAACTCTTGAATCTGACCTTTAAGCTCCACAAGCTCCTTCGGTGCCATTATATAAGGGGCGATGGACACCGGAGCTGTACTAGGTAGTAGCTCAATCCCAAACTCAACTTCACGGTTTGGAGGTAATCTAGATAGCTCATCCGAAAAAACATCCGAAAGGTTTTTAACTATTCTAATATCTTTAACAGACGAAACCTTAGAATCAAAAACATTGATGTAGTCTAGATACGCCTCACAACCCTTACAAACCAATTTCTCAGCCCTTAGTGCAGAAATCATTTGAAAAATAAGTTTGACACTCCCCAATTACGACTACCTCGTCACCCTCCACAGTTTTCAGTACCATCCGTTTAGTAGCACAATGCAAGTTCACTTGATGTTTAACTAGCCAGACCATATCTAGTATTAAATCAAATTCTCCAAAAGGGAGTTCTATCGAATCTGCCAAAAAGATAGTTCCTTGTACCTCCAAAGGTACATCTCTGAACAATTTATTTACTCTTACTGACTGCTCTAATGGACTCAACATAATAATCTCACTAATAGTGCTTTCAACCATTATGCCCAAAGTCTCAGACACAGTACATGCTATATATAAATGCGTAGATCCAACACCAATTAGTGTAGTATAAGGTACATTATAGATAAAGAACGTACTCGTGATAACATCTGAGGTATTTTCGTCCTCTTGGTGATGTGCAACATAAACCAAAATTGGTTACTTTTCCTCAGTATGACCAACACCTCTGCCTAGTGCCCTCTATCTATGACCCATACCATTACCACCTCTGGCCTGACCATAGCCTCTAAGTGGCTGTTAAATACTCCTCGACTACTGAACAGTACCCATTCTAGTAGCTCTCATCTGATCGGGCCTCCGTAGACAATCTCTAATACGATGCTCCAACGATCTGCGCCTCAAACATGCCCCAATCCTTTTCTAGCACTCGCCCTGATGGTGTCTCCCACAATCCGTATAGGGCTGTAGTCCAGTAACAGCAACAGGGGCCTCAACTCTGACTGGCCCATCAACTCTGGCCTTTTTCTTATGCCTTAGATATGAACTTGAGGGTTCCGAATCCTTCTTGCTCCTACCCTTTTCCTTCTCACGGTTATGGCGCTCAGCGCGTTTCACTTGCTTGGCAATCTTTGCCTTATCCACTAAAGAAAAAAAATATCACTCCCTCTATAGAGCTATCAGAACCCTTAAGCCATCCCTGAGGTCGTCGTCAAAATGAACACAATGCTCATATTAAGTTGCCACCATCCCACGCACATAGTGGCTTAATCATAAAAATTCTGCCTCATATTCAACTACTGATTTATCCCCCTGAGTTAAATTCAAAAACTCTCTACTCCGGGCATCCACATAACTAGCGTCCACATACTTTCCCATGAAAGCAGTCTTGAAAAACTCCCAGGTCAACTGGTCAGGCTGAGTACCCTCTTTAACTATAAGCCACCATTGATAGGCTTCATCTCGCAACAATGACATTGCACCTTTTAGTTTTTGCTCGAGGATGCAATCAAGGTCGTCCATGATTCTCTCTGTGGCCTCAATCCAATATTCAGTTGCATTAGGGGTAACTGCAGCAATACCCCTAAAAATCTCAGCTCCATTAGACTAGAGTTGTTCCGTAACTGACCCACGACCCATAGTACCAGTATTGGGCCCAACGACCCTCTCCAGAATTCCCAACATAGCTTGAGACAGTGTGTCATCCCCAGCCGCACTATCCTAAGACCCAGTCTCAGTTACAGTTGTAGCCGGTGCCTCTCTAGCTTCAACGTTAGGCATATGGCCCGATGACGAAGACCCGGCCCGACGACGAAGACCCAGCCCGAGCACCTTTACGGCCTCCGCCGCAGCCTCTTGTACCTTTTCCACGAGTACCTCTAGTGCTCATTATTGATTTGCGTATTATCTGTTTTAGCAATTTTATACATCAGTTTATAATTCTAGTTTCTATTACAAGATATTTTATGGAAGATATTATCAGTAATTCAGAGTTTTGTTTTCGCAGATTGCAGTCTTACTACATTTTAGGTTACCCTAAATAGAGTATTTCAGTACAAACTATTGCCTACAATAATCTCAGTATTTCAATTTAAACAAACAGTGGTTCTAGAGGACTTACAGGATCGGCGCCGGAGACTCGGTAGGCCACACATTTAGAAAAAACATTTCAAAATACTTTCCAACCATTTGAAGCAGTTCTTTTTGGAAATTTCACATTTTTAGAAAAACCTGTAACACCCCGAATTGGGCCTAGAAGTATTGGGCCTTGAGTGGGGGTCCATAAGGAGGTTGTATATAGGTATTTAATTGTGCAATGAAATAACACAATTAAATGTCTGCTTTCGTGGTTAATGGCCCTGAGAAGTGTTGGAGAAATCTTAGGTTCAAACTTGGGCTTTAGCAAAAATTTTGGTATTAAGTGAAAAAAACCTGGATGCCCTCGCCTTTTAAATTATTGTGTTAAATAAATGACACAAGGAAGCTTGTAGTCTAGTGGTTGTGGCGTTATTAAGGTTGTATGGGAGCCTGGGTTCAAGCCTTGGCTCTTGCAATTTATTTTGGTTTTTTTAAGGGAATCTGGACTTTGGCCTCTAGACCTTATAATTAATTGGGGATAAAATATGACACAAAAAGCCTTGTGGCTTAGTGGCAAGTAACGTGTGGAGCATCTAAGGGGAGGCATGGGTTCGAATCCCATGTTAAGCAAGGAGCATTTATTTTGCTAACAGGGGGCGGCAAGAGTTGGTGTTGAATTTAAACTCTGATGTTGGAGGGATCCCACATCGAGAAGCTAACATAAGAGTGGATGCGAAAGCTGGCTTTAAATAGAGGGAACCATGAGGAGAGTAAAGGTACCTTTCTTGGCTGATCCATTTCGCTGTATGGTGTGCTCGTTTGGGTTGGGCATCGGCTAAAAGTGCTCAGAGCGTGGATTAACTCTAGTCTCCTATCAGGTGTGTATTTTCTCGCTACTCTAGCTGTAGGATGGCTACTTGGTGCGCGATGGGCGAAAGGGTCATGTGAGCCTAATGGGCCTCTGACCAATTGGATAAGTTGTTTGATTGTGTAGTAAATATTGGACTAGGCTAGGTGAATCTCATATTTGTGGCTAGATTTGGGCTAAAAGGGCCACACGAGCGTGTGGGCCCATTTAAATGAGAATAGGCTTTAGGCCCATTCGTATTGTTATCCCTGTTTAGAATACTTTAGTTTACCAAATTACTAAAATTCCCTCGATTTGTAGAATTACCATTTTACCTTCGGTTTATAGAATTACCGTTTCACCCTTGATTTACAAAATTACCGTTTTACCCTCAATTTATAGAATTACCATTTTACCCTTGATTTACAAAATTACCATTTTACCCTCATTTTACAAAATTACCATTTTACCCTCGATTGTGAAATTACTGAAATACCCCTATAGGATAGAATTACCAAAATACCCCTAGTTTGTAAAATTACCAAAATACCCCTAGTTTGTAAAACTACCGAAATACCACTAGTTTGTGAAATTATCGAAATACCCTCAATTTGTAAAATTACCAAAATACCCCTGATTTACAAAATTATAGAAATACCCTTGACTTTTTCTAAAAATTATAGAAATACCATTGGTTTACAAAATTACTAAAATACCCTTGGTTTGTAGATTTACCAAAACACCCTTGTAGGATGAAATGACTAAAATACCCCTAATAGGTAAAAAGACCGTAAAGTCCCTGTAGGGTAAAGTGACCGTAATACCCTTGTATGGTAAAATGACGAATATGCCCTTATGTTCCGTATGACTGATGTGCTTAGGATTTACATATATTGATATTGGA
Organism: Gossypium arboreum; assembly: GCF_025698485.1. Classification (NCBI taxonomy): domain Eukaryota; kingdom Viridiplantae; phylum Streptophyta; class Magnoliopsida; order Malvales; family Malvaceae; genus Gossypium; species Gossypium arboreum. The sequence goes on along the minus strand of NC_069079.1, from coordinate 65,451,545 downwards.
TTAATTAAGTTTGAGTGATAGGGGTGGTTATCGTAGGTGATTGATTATGGAAACGTTTCAACTTCAACCCATAACAGGTGTGTACTAACCCTCGTAGTAGCTTAGATTAATATCTGCTGAGAAGCCGAAATGCTAAAATACTAGCATTTCGGGAACTTGTAATGTTACGTGTGGGTATAGATGCGATAAATACGATAAGATCGGTGTGTGGATCGATGGAATAGGTAAGAACTCAATTTTGTGCACGATGGTAAGTTGGGCCTCAATGGGCAAGAATTGGGCCAAATGGGCTTTTGGGCCCATTTGGGTAAAATTGATAGAAAATGGAATTTGGAAAAGTTTCATGTTAACACGGTTAGTATTGTTGTAAAATTTGGGTTAAGTACGCTTAGTGGGCTAAATCAGCATTCGTAGGGCCCATTAGGGGTTTTAGGCCCAAAAGCCTGAGTTTGATAAAGTGGGCTAAAGATCATTGTTTAAACACTCAGAAATATTGATAATTGTTGATGAACATGGAAAACCCTGATATTTGGTAAAATTACGAAATTACCCTTATAATATGAAAAATGACTGTTTTGCCCTTGTGGGCAAATGACTGACTTGGACTGTGTGGTTGATGGATTTGATTGTGAATATATGTTGGTGATATGAATGACTTGGCTGTGATTGTTTGATTCAAATATGGGCATGACATTACGCATACATGACATGTTGCATGGGTTGGGTTTTATAAATGGAGGAAGTGCTAAAGGGCTATGCCCCGCCATCAAAAGGGCATTGCCCCAATTTATCAAAAAGGGCTTTGTCCTGTTATTAAAAGAGGCTAGGCCTCGGTTATATGATAAAGCACTATCTTGCCAAAGGAGAGTTTGGTTGGGTGGGTTGAGTTATTCCCCACATGGTGTGTTGGTTGGTACGGGTGGAGAGTAGCGGATGGTGGGTTGAGTAGTCTCCCCAAATGGACTTGCATACATTCATTGTTATTTCATGTGATATTGAAATGGGCTTGCATACATTCATTGATATTTCATGTGTTATTGAAATAGGCCTATGGGCCATACCATTTACAATAAAGGCTTCGGCCCAGTGATATGATTTATGAAAAGGCTTGACCCAAGATATGTCGAGATCAATTAGGGCTTAGGCCCATATTGTTCTTGTTTAAGGGCTAAGGCCCGGACTTTCTTCACTTGAATAGGGCTTTGGCCTGCATTGTCTTGACAATCGTGTTATTCACTTTGTTTGTTTGTTGTTGGGGTTACACACTGAGTTTTCGTAAACTCACCCCTGTTTCTAACTGTGCAGGTAATCCCTAAGCTTAGATGGTTTGGAGCTGCGAGGGACTCGGAGATGGCCACACTACTGTTTCTATTTCTTTTAATTGCAATAAGTAGATGATTTATTTTTTTTTATAAGTTTTATCTTAATTAATATTATTATTTGGTTTTGGGTTGTAATAAGGCCATTTTAGTTATTTTTTTGGGATTATTTTATTTTATACCCTATATTTTTCTGATAAAAATATAAGTTAGACTTAGGGCGCGTTTCCAAAATGATAATTGTTTTTAAAATAACATAACGATACAATTAATCGGTTTATCAAAAATATCTACTTAAATGAATTCCAACTCGTTTTTCTCAAAACCTAACCTCGCACCAAAGTGTGGCAATAGTTGTGGGCATGTCGATTTGATCCAATCAAGAGCTTGGTACTTAGCGACCTTCATGGCTCACCTCCTCTGCTTTTGGATACCTACCTGGTGCACAGCTTCCATTCACTTTATTAACTTAGCAAAGACTATCTTTTAAAACACTAAGAAGGACGTTGAAAAAGGCATGGGTTTTTTTAAAAACTTCAATGTGACACGTTGGATCCGGCCATAACGTCTGGGCCTAGTTTGGGGTGTTACAAAACCCAAATCCATAGCCGAGTTTTACAACCTGGCTCTGATACCACTAAATGTAACACCTTAAACCCGGCCTATACATTATGACCGAATCTGGTGATGTCACATTGAAGTGTTTTTTTTCAAAAAATACAATTCCGTTGAAAAGCCTGTTCTAGGTTAAACCTCATTGTGATCTTAACGAAAATTTAGAATGTCTCGTTCGTTGTTAAAACTCAAGTCATTTAGCAAAGGGTTAATCATATTAATTTGTTATTACATTTTAAAATATTGTTTGTTGCGGAAGCTTTTAAAATATGTTGCTTAAACGTGGTGTTTTGAAAAACATTTATCTTTTGAAAAACTGCATCCTACTACTAACATGTATGAATCAAAATATATAACATCCCAAATTAAATGTTAAAAAGATTTAAAGAGGCCTTATTACATAACAAATACCCAAATTAAATTACTTGTAAATAAAATGTCGAATGTGTAAGCCATTACGGTTGTGTGGCTACCTTTGAGTCCCTCGCAGCACTGATCCTCCTAAAGATTACCTGTGCAGAAAAATAGTAGGGCGAGTTTACGAAAACTCAATGTGTAATCCCTAAGTACAAATAGTCAGTCATACAATAGGCAAATACAGTCTGGGCTTAAGCCCATATCAGTAATAGTTCAGTTTTAGTTAGGGCCTTAGCCCATTACCGTATCAGTATCAGTATGGGCCTTAGCCCATTTCAGTAATAGTAACATTATAGATATGCAATTAGAAATCCTACCCGACTAGCCTCTACACTCCACTCCATCCAGCCCTACACTCCATGTGGGGATAAAATCAACCCACCCATCCCAACACTCCAAAATAGCACTGGTTGTGGCACTAACAGTATTTACAGTAGAGCTGCCAGTATAGTACACTTCCTCCAATAATAATAAACCCATCCCCATGCAACATATCATAATATCATGCATGTATGCAACATATATAAAATGGCATGCTTAATTAGTCATACATCCTATAAGGGATAATAGTCATTTTACCACATAGGGGCATAACAGTCATTTATCAACTTGGGGTCTAGGTATGCTTACCGTCCCAAAAGTATGCCCAGAGTCGTCTTGGGCGACCCAGGCAACCTTAACAGTCAAACAGTGAAAGTGAGCCCACATGCCCGTACGGCTCACTTAGCCCAGAAATGGTCGTTGTAACGCCCAAAAAATCCCGAAACCCAAAAATCCTGAAATCCCGAACTTTCTTTGTTTTCAGTTTTGATAAAAATTGTGTTTTTATTCCTAGCCATGTGATAATTATAGTAGGTCTTAATTAAGGTTTGAGTTTGAACCTAGAGGTAAATGAAATTATAGTTTAATTATTAAAAGGACCTTGTTAGCAAGAAACTGGGCATTTAAATAAAGATAGGGAAAAATGACATCAAAAAGCCTTGTGGAAGAGTGGCTAAGTGACGCCACTTAGAGTGTAGGGAGGTGGCGTTAGTGGCTGGCAAGGAGATCCAAGGTTCAAATCCTAATTTAGTATTTTTAGAAGTTTAATTTTGGCCTTCTAGAAGGATGGAAGTGGTGTAAAGATGGACTCCAAGGGGTGTGATCAACAAAGAAATTTAAGGAAAGGATCGAAGGGTTATCAGGGAGAAAAACGAAGAAATGAGAAGTGAGGAGCAAGTGGAGCCAAAATGGGAACTTGGGCTTGAGGAATTCGGCCATAAAGGTTATAAATAGGTGCCGAATGCAAGGGTATCAGGCTAATGCCGAAATCTTTTGCACCTTGCTACCAGAAACCCTTTTCGCTTCGAGTCCAAAGAACCGAAAACCCTTTTGTTTTTCTTTCTTTCTGTAGATTTCTTCTTCTACTCTTCTTCTTTAATCTGTGCCAAATATACCTTATTCACCATACTAAGTTTGGAAGCCGAATCTTCTAAGGGCCGAATACTCTTTGACTGAAACTAGTGTAAGTGTTGCTCTTCCAGTCGATATTTGCTAAGGTATCGATTATTGTTCCTCACTTCTTCTAATTGATTTTTCGGTAGGAATAGGTATCAAATTTCATTTTTTGGATCCTTGCCGATTTGCTCTTCAGGTGAGAGACGTTGGTAAGTACTCTTAATCTTAGTTGGTCGAATGGTCATAGTTAAGGTAAGGGGACTTGTGTTGGATACGAGTCACCTATTATTCTGGTTTTAACAGTTAAGATTGATGCAGATCTAAGAGTAGATCGTGGTTAGTGATTAAAGAAGGGGTTGTTATACTTGTCGTGCAAGGTAAGGTGAAAGGTGAGGTTTTGGTTTTAGTAAAAATATGTATTAAGCATGCAATTGATTGTAGAATGATATCGTTTGTAGGTTAGTGACTAAGGGAATCACAGCATGCTTGCTTACTAGGTGTGTACATACACTGCACACACACAATAAATCGGCAAAAGCTGAAAAGTCGAAAAGTCAAAATATCGAAAAGCCGAAAGTTGGGCTACGGTAGTCACATGAGTGCGCGAACACTCGTGGAGAGGAAACCAATAGGTTGCTTGAGGCCCACGGGTAATTCCGTGGACTTGGGTTGAGGATTGGCCAAATGGGCCGGAATGGGCTAAATGGGCCTGATGGGCTATTGGGCCCATAATAGGCAAGGATTGATAAGTGATGCTATGTGTTAGGAAATTTGTATGTGATCATGAATATAATATGATTTGGGCCTAATGGGCCATATGAATGTGAATTGGGCCTAGTGGGCCATAAGAATATGAATTAGGCCAAATGGGCCATTTGAATAAGATTGGGCCTAGTGGGCCATATGCATGTATTAGGGGTATTGGGCCTAGTATATGATGACTACATAAAACTTAATTAATTAATTGAGACTGTGGACAAGTCATAGAGTTAAGGTGTAGCAACGGGTAGATGCATGTCTAGGATCGGATCTAGGGAGAGCTTAGTACTTAAGCTGTAACACCCCTTACCCGTTACCGTCGCCGGAACAGGATACAAGGTATTACCAGAACATAACATATACCAAGATAGAAATATGTCATCCCATTTGATAATGCATCGTATAACATATATCTTGAACAATATTAGCCAACTTTTATGGCTTGTACAAAGTAATCTGGTCGAGTCTCTTGTAACTAATATTTTAAACCTAGACAAATATGACACATAACAAAATAATTTTTGCCTACTATACATGCCATAATTCAAAACATTTAGTTCAAATACCCCAAAGTATGATAGTGCGGGTAGATCTTCACGATCCTTGACTCTGAGCAAGTGGAGAACACTATAAGACAAAAGAGAGAAAGCGAAGTAAGCTTATAGCTTAGTAAGTAGTATGTAAATACTAATTTAAGAATCTAACATGTTTACACAACAATTCAAGTATGTCTACTTTAACTTCACTACTTATTCCACTTCGATTAAGCTGTCTCTGCTGTGTCATATTCACTAAATAAATCATAACTCGAGTTACAAAACTCGAAATTCATATCCATAAAATTTCCCTGAATCTAGACTCATAAAGCTTCTTGCTAAATTTTTTTATAATTTTGGTTCAGCATATTAGTACAGTTTATTAGTTAAAGTTTCCCCTGTTACACAGCTTGACTGGCCTGACCTCTGTCCACTACGAATTGAATTTCTATCAGTACATAACTCAAACAACCCTGAAGTCTGTTGTATTTAAAACTAGTCTCAATAAGGAATTTAGGCATGTAAACTATATTTCTTAGTTTGCTTTGTACAATTTTTAATGATTTTTCAAAGTGGAAACAGGGGATCACGTATTCATCCTGAGCAAGTCAGTTACAATTGTAAATATCTCAAAATATAGAATTCCTTTGCTTGCCCTGCTTCTTTTATATGAAAGTAGACTCATTAAGCTTTAATTTCACATCTCATTCAACCTCTAATTATATTCCTCCTATTTTTGGTGATTTTTCAAAATCACGTCACTGCTGCCATCTAAAACAGTTTTAATACTAATTTCACTCTTTCACACATTCTTTATGCTAACCTCATTTTATCATATATATGTATATGCCACAATTCATTTTCACCACATTTCATTCACTATAAGTGTAGGTCCAAACCACAATGTCACCACAAAACCATCCCGTTGAACAATTCGGATCAATCCTCGATATTTAACGGTTTCAAAGACACACCCCACCATCATACTTCATTTAGTTCGGCTCTCTTGTACACATGGGGAACACTTAGTACCACTCATGCGACCTAGCCGATTTGTCTCGTAGCTCTCTTGTCTACATGGTGTCCTTCACTTGGAATCACGCATGCGACCTAGCTACATTTATCTTTCACGTAGCTCTCTTGTCTACATGGTGTCCTTCACTTGGAATCACGCATGCGACCTAGCTACATTTATCTTTCACGTAGCTCTCTTGTCTACATGGGATACATCTCGTATCACGCATGTGACCTAGCTACTACAGGGTGTCTCGTAGCTTTCTTGTACACATGATGTGCACTCAGCATCATACATGTGACCTAGCTACGCCCTCTATTTCATTCGATCTCTCCAATGTTCAACCGGATCTCTCTCTCGTATTTATTTCCATTCTTCCCATAGTCAATTTATATTTTAACATCAGCTAGTATATTTATATAATAGGCTGAAATATAAGAATGTACATGAAATTATTGTAATATTTACATACAACTTACCTTGGTGCAAAATATGGAAATTTTGCAATTTAGTCCAAAACTTTTTCTTTCCCCGCTCGAGGTCGGGTTCAGCGCCTTTCTTGATCTATAATAACACATTTAGCTCATTTAATACTCATACTATTTATTTCAATCCAAAATCACATTGTAGAAAAATTACATTTTGCCCCTAACTTTTACAAAATTACAATTTTGCCCCTAGGCTCGAAATTTAATTTCAGCCCTTATTCTTATGTTTTATGATATGCTGAACATTTTTCTCTTCTACAACAACATCAAATTCCCACTCTATCATATAGTTATGAACATTAGGTATTTTTACCGATTATGCTGCTTTACTGCTTTTCACTTAAAACCGAGTAGCACAAATTATTTAACACAATTTAAAACCTCATATTCTATCATAAAACATCAAAATACACAAATTTCACCTATGGGTATTTTTCCAAATATGAACCCTAGGTTAAATTATTACTAGCATAAGCTTAATCGAGCTTCCGGATTCCAAAACGTAAAGAACATTAAAAGCGGGCTTAGAATCACTTACTATGGAGCTTGAAAGTTGAAGAATCCTAGCTATGGAGAGAGTGAAGTTTCGCAGCAACTAAATGGGGAAGATGACTATTTTGTGTTATTTTTCCCATTTTATTTCATTTAATATCAAAATGACTAAAATACCCTTACTACTAAACTTTCCAAAATTCCTTCCATGTCCTAAATTTGTCCATGAACTTAAAATTGGTAGAATTGCTATTTAAGACCTCCTAATAAATATTTCAAAACAATTTCATACTAAAATTTCTAGTATGCAAATTTTGCAACTTATTCGATTTAGTCCCTACTTTCAATTTAAACACTTTAGGCATAGAATTTCATCACGAAATTTTCACACAATCATGCAATCATATCATAAACCCCAAAATATTTATAAAACAATTATTTCTATCTCGGATTTGTGGTCACGAAACCACTATTCCGATTAGGCCCTAATTCGGTTGTCACAATTCTCCCCCTTTAGAGATTTTCGTCCCAAAAATCTTATCGATAAAGAGGTTTGGGTCTTGTTTCCTCATAGCTTCCTCAGGTTCCCACGTAGCCTCTTCTATCCCATGTCTGTGCCACAATACTTTCACTAAGGCTATACTTTTGTTTCTTAACTGTTTAACTTCTCGAGCCAAAATCTTTATTGGTTCCTCCTCATAGGTCATATCCGATCGAATCTCAATTTCATTGGGAAATCACATGTGAAGGATCGAACGATAACGTCGCAACATTGATACATGAAACACGTTATGAATCTTTTCTAACTCTGCCGGTAAGGCCAACCGATATGCCATGGTCCAATTCTCTCAAGAATCTCAGACGGCCCAATAAAACGGACTCAACTTGCCTTTTCGACTAAATCTCGAAATCTTTTTCCATGGTGACACCTTCAAGAACACTTTATCACCCACTTGAAATTCAATCTCTTTTCTTTTTAAATCGCATATGACTTTTGTCGATCTGAAGCGACTTTCAAGCAATCCCAATTACTTTTATTTTCTCTTGGTTTCTTTAACTAGATCAACTCCGTGAATCTGCTTTCTCACTAAGCTCGGTCCAATATAAAGGAGTCCGACACTTACGACCATATAAGGCTTCGTACGGTGCCATTTGTATACTTGATTGATAACTGTTATTGTAGGCAAACTCAATCAAAGATAGATATTTCTCCCAACTACCTCCAAATTCTAAAACACAGCATCTAAGCATATCTTCGAGTACCTGGATTACTCTTTCCGTTTGACCATCTATTTGTGGATGAAATGCGGTACTAAAGTTCAATTTTGTACCCAAAGCTTCTTGTAACTTTTTCCAAAATCTCGAGGTAAATCTTGGATCTCTATCTGATATTATAGACATAGGTACTCGTGCAACTTCACAATTTCAGCAATATATAATTCGGCTAATTTATCAAGTGAGTAATCAGTGCGTCTTGGTATAAAGTGGGCTGACTTTGTTAATCTATCAACCACTACCCAAACAAAGATCCTTCTTTTTAGGAGTTAAAGGCAAACCGGTTACAAAATCCATGGTAATCTTGTCCCATTTCCACTCAGGCACCATTACCGGTTGAAGTAATCCTGAAGGTACTTGATGTTCAGCTTTTACTTGTTGACAGATCAAACACTTAGTTACAAATTCGAAATGTCCTTTTCATACCGCCACCAATACTGACTTCTTTAAATCATTATACATTTTTGTGCTACCGTGGTGAACTGATAAACAGACCATTGTGCGCCTCATGTAATATTTTCGAATCAATTTATCATTTTTCGCACACATATTCGTCTCAAACATCAAGCAGTCATCTGGTCCAACTCGAAAATCGAGTCATAACTCGATTCGCATTGAGTTCTCTTGATCCGCAACTCACTATCATTCTTTTGAGCATCACAAATCAACTGGAGAAATAACGGTTTAGCTCTCATCTCGCTAAAATTGACCCGTCATCGACAATGCTAACCCCGTGTTCATGGCTCTCAAAGTGAAAAGAAATTTTACGCTCAAGGCGTCGGAATTACATTTGCTTTTCCGGATGATAATCAATCACTAGATCATAATCCTTTAATAATTCAAGCCATCTTCCCCGCCAAAATTTAGGTCCTTTTGATTCATCAAGTACTTCAAACTTTTGTGATCGGTAAAAATTCGCATTTTTCACCGTATAAATAATGTCGCCAAATCT